>NW_019387065.1:0-3154 GCF_000671375.1 Centruroides sculpturatus | reverse complement strand
AAGAAATGTTTCTTTCACAAGAAATGTATAAAATTAGTGCTGTATTAGACTTACGGTACCTAATTTACATACTGTACAGATGATAATAAACTGAACTTACTAGCCTAAAATCTCCGTAGCGTGTTGCCAGGTGGCAGAAAGCATATATTTAATTATAATAAAGTTACAATAAATTAAGTTAATATATAATTATATGTACAGTACCTAATTTATATATAATTAATATATAATTATATGTACAGTACGTATAATATATATTATATTTTGAATTATAATATGGTGCATTATTGTAGCTACATTAATAAATGATAATCAGGTAAAAACTTTTATTTGTGAAGCATAGACTTTGCAATGCTGGGAGTTGATGGTACCTAATTTATTTGTCATGTGCTACCAATTTACTTATTTAGTTTTGTATATTATCCCTCATTGTAAATAAATATTCAAGATTTAAGTACTTCTCATAATGTATAGCAAAATAGTTCACTAATAACTGATTCAAGTTATAATATAACAACTATTATTTAAGAAATAATTGCTCTGAGTGTTAGAATGCATCATTTTCTTACAGAAAAAATGTTGTCAAGAGCTTTTACATGACTCCTGCCATACTAACAGGAAGTTAAGGTGAATGAGAAGGAAGTTAGTTAATTTTCAATTTTATTACAATATAAAATTTAAATAATACAAAAGCTTAAAAAGAATAATTTTGTTAAATTATGATAAATTCCTATATTTTTCAAACAAATACTTTTTCTTCAAATAACGTATGATGCCATATACAATGAGATTTTATTAAAAATCATTTTATATTTAATTTCATTTTATAATTAATTATTAGAAAATGTCAAATGCCTTATTTTGGGATAGATGTGAATTTTTTTAAAAATTTTAAATATCAATAATCAGTAAAATTTTCATTAAGTCGGACCTTACGAGATAATGTCACATGACCCACTCCATCTCAACTTATAATTTCCAAAATTGATGTCTCATGTACAAAAATAATCCTACCAAGTTCCAATATTTATGGTTCATCCAGTTCTTAGACATAATGTAAAATACATTTCAACACATTTTGTAGGAGGCTTTTGGGTTATTTTATATTTTTGGACTCCTGGAGTGTCAAAATGTTGAGAAATGCAAAGGTGAGAAAAATTTTGACTGATCACCATACTTTTTCTATGTTATATTCTATAACAGCCAGGAAAGTAATATAACATTCTGAAATTTTCTCCAATACTGTCTAAATCTTATCTAGAAATCAAATAAATGCTTTTCATAAGTTCATAACTAATAACCAACTATCAAAAATATATTTATTTTTCATTTGAACTTATAAAGTATATAATTATATTTTTTTATCTTTTTAAAAGATTCACATATAAACTATCCATTACTATCCAAACTATCCTTACTCACATATAAACTATCCATTAATGTCAACAATGTTGCAAGTACTCTCCTTTCGACTTGTTGATAAGAATCTTGATATTTTGGGCAAAGAACATCAAATTCATCAATAAATATAATACTTGGTGCTCTGAAAATTAAATGCAATAGTAATTGTAACATATTATAGTTTACAGAAATTAAAATAAATGGTTTATGTTGATTATTTACTTTTGATTCTTATTATTTTAATAAATAATTAGTTTATGTAATACACTTGATATATATTTGTAAACTAGCATTTATAAAGACAAAATTTGTTTAAATAATATAAAGCATTTACATTCCAACATCTTGGAATGTAAATGTAAAAATGCTGGATTGTTTTTTTTTATTCCAAGACTTCTTTATTTCATACATTATTTTTAAAGGATCAAACCAGAATTTAAAAGAAAGATAAAAATAATTTGGTAATTAAAACAATTCAAAAAATATAATTTTTTTAAAAATAAGTATAATTTAATTAACATTAGTTGTAAAANAACAGAGAATAAACTGCCCAAATACCCTTAAACAAAGGAAAAGTACATCCTTTATGAAGGCATAGAGCCTTTACTACATGAAAATGAAAATTAATGAATACACTGTGTACAGTAATTTACCTGATAAGACAGACCTCAGAAAAATACTTTATGAGATCTTTTATACTTTTATAAAGCTGTCTATAATGTTTTTGCCCTGCCAGGGTGTGGCCGAGTTATCCAGAGTGCCGGGTTCTACTGTACTTATAAAACTGTCAGCATATTCTAATTTACCAATGATTTTATGTAATGAAAGCAATATTTCAATTTTACCATTAAAGTTTTTATGAAAGAATAAAAAGTCTTTATTGCAAATTATAATATAAAATAATCTATTAATCATATTATTAGGCTGTAATATTATATGGGTTCTGAGTGATATTTTTAGTACATAAGATATGTTAAAATTAATATTAATCTTGCACACTCTTACCTTATTTTAGCTTCAGAAAAGATCTCTCTCAGCTTGGCTTCACTAAACATATATTCAGACAAGTAAATAATAGCAACATAAATATCAACAGATATAATAAATAAATTCTAACTTTTCTAATAAAACTCAAACTCTGCTTTCTTGGAGCCTACAAATTTAAATTAAGTTACTGTTTCTCTATCAACATTGTGCAATCATCAATATTAAAGCCAGATGACAGCAAATAGAAGCTTATGCATAACAGCACAATGTAATAAGTTCTCGTGAAGAATTCTACGGAAAGAGTACTTAATTTAAATTTGAGATCCAATACAGCAGAATTTGGGTCATCAATTAACAAGATAAAAATATCAAAAATATATATAAAATTTACTAAAACTAAAATAAACTAAGAACATGTATAAATATATATTATAGTTTGTTTGTGTATGGGGAAAGTAATATTCTATCTGAATAAACTTTACTGTAATAAAGAATAATGGCATGCTTGATATTATTATTTCAACAATTTTGGATAATCAATGCAGCCAACTTGAAAAAATGCTCTTGAAAACTGGCCTAAAACTTGAAAAATTTTAATGCCATTTTCTTGAGAATAAATGAATAGCGGGTCACACTGGTGAATGTTCACATTCAGAAAGATCAAAAATAGTAGTTAAAACAGTTTCTAAAGTTAAGTTTTCAATAACATTTGCCTTTTTTTCCTCTCCTTAAATAATTTTAGCTCTTATATACATATACACTCATC
>NW_019387064.1:0-15235 GCF_000671375.1 Centruroides sculpturatus | reverse complement strand
CATTGTTAAATAGAGATTCTAATTGTGTACTGATCTTGAACGTAATGGCTGCTAATTTATAACGTGCAGAACAATACCTGGATCTTTGAATTTTTGTAACAAACATAACGTCTAAATTTACTAAATATCAAGTAGTGTGCAGGTGAAGTGAAACGCATTGCATGATGGGGGACGATCCAGGCCTCGTTATACCCAATATCAGTAGTCCAGTAAAAACACGAAAAGCCCCAATCTCACTGAGCAATAATTATAGAATAGAATAAAAAATATTTTTCTATTCTAAAATTAATGATCGGGTAAACCGTTATTTTACTAGACTACAGGTTCACTCGGCACTAACAGCATAAATAGACGGGCAAATCAAGTGGATAAACAAATCGTTTAAACTGTTAAAAGGGAAATCAGGGTTAATACTGCGATATTTTAAAGCACGTTTTTGTAACTTTTTGTTTCTTGTGTTACTAATTTAAAGCAGATTGATTAACATACGCCATTTTATAATGAACGTTAGATGTACCCCTTCGATTTATGATTGTACCTCTAAAGGTACATGTATCCCCAGGAGAACCATTGTTTTAAATCATTTATATGCTTTGTGATATAAAGATTGTTTATAAATAATTAATAAAAATGTTTTAAAAATTTAACCATTTATCTATTTGTAATAAAATTAGTTTTATTAAATTATTATATTTAATTGTTCTTGTTAAATAATTTTATATGTTTTTGATAAGTTACAGCGGGAATTAGTTGCATGATGTAGAAAGAGATAAAAAGTAGTTTAAAAAATTCTTTGTATTATTTATTCTGTGCAATTATGCACACAATAAATAATAAAATAATCTGCTTTCGAATCTGACTTTTTTCCATTACGTAGTTTAAATAAATTAACTGATTTTTAACAAGACATATTTCACCTACAACTAGATGCAGGTACATTTATATTTACATTTCGTATAATTTGTTCATGTAACTTATTTATAGATCAGGGGTGTCCAACCTTTTTGTTTCTCTGGGCCACATTGGAAGAAGTCATGCAGTTTTGTGCAACAAGTACTGTATAATATATATACTTGTGGCACAAGTATATTTTGGCACAACCCTTAAATATACTTATATATTTTAGGATTAACATGTATAGATTACAGTAATAAGTATTAAAACTTTATTACAAAAAAGCATTTTTAAAAAATTTACTTCTACAGACTCTTTTAATTTATACTTAGAAATAGATAAATTCATTTATTATAAAAGAGACAAACGAAAATTTATTTGAAAAAGAATAATTGTTGTTTTATTTGTGTCTCTAATTAATAAAAAAAGACAAAAAACACCATTTTAAAGTGCATTTTTATTCGGCTAATATATTTATAAAAAATTTGTAGCTCAAAAAGTAGCCAATGCGCCAAATGATATTTTTTACTCCAAACTGATAAAAGGGTAGCCAAATTTGGCGCAAAGTAGCCAAATCTTGCAACGCTGGAAGGAATACTAAATAAAGCTGGAGTTGGGACTCAAAGGATTATAGACCCAAAAGGAAGAAAAAGAGAGAAAGGACAAAATTTTATATTGTTCTTTCTCTCCTTTCCCTGAATTTGAGTCTATACTCCTTTGAGTCACAACTCCAGCTTTATTTAGTATACCTTCCTCATTCACACATTTCCAAGTATTTGAAAATATTTCCTTTCAACTCAAAAATAAAATATGTATATAGGTTTACGGATTTTGAAACGTCTTTTTTGAGTGTATGTCGTTGAAATAAATAAATAAATAAATAAAATAAATTTGTCGGATTTATTTACACGTTTATTAGGCTGTATTGAAACTTGCCTTGGCTGCATGTGACCCGCAGGCCGTGAGTTGGACATTCCTGCTATAGATGATTCTAATGCGAAATTATTAAACAAATAATTTGTTATTACTTTATTTTCCATTTTGAGACTGTTATTTTAAACTAGTAGCAAATATATGTATTACTCTTATTAATTACTTCTAAATAATGTATTTAAATAATAATTGACTTTAGTCATTTTCACATTGTGTTTTTTTTATTAAACCAGTAAGTTATTACTATCAACGTAGAAGTTCTGAAATTAAATGGTATTTGCTAAAAAGAATTTAAATCTTATATGGAGATATAAATAATATAAGTTGATAAAATCAAATTTTTTTTCGTATAACATTTCAACAATTAATTCAAGCTCTTCTTAAACTTTCGCGTGAAGAAATGTATGAATATTTTACTTATTTCAAATCGAATGTAATGAATCTAAAAAATTTAAATAAATTATGTTAAATTATAAAAAGCGATGAAAACCTACAATCACTTTCTAAATCTTTGCATTTTGTTTGCTTTTTGACCATATAAAATTATCCTGGATTGACAAAAATGTATTATTTATACTTTATACTTATTGTTATGTAATTTAATCCGCAAACGCAAAACATGAACATACGAAATTTAAAATCAGTATAAATTTTGCTCTTTCACAGATTGACATCGGGTTTCTTTATTGTTTGAGAAAAAACATATATTTTTTAAAGCACAGGTTGGGGGAAGTTAATTACACGAATAGGGATAGTTTTAGTACGTTGCGACCACCTCCTACTATTAATGTGAAAGAGGTGCTAAATGTTTTATTACTTTGTTTTCAGAAGCTCTTTTCTTGCTTGTAATTCGATGATTTAACAATATGATTCTTTTATTTTACTCAGTAAAATGTTTTTTTTTTCAGATTTAAGAACTAATTATATTATATCTTATTACATTAATTTTATTTTTCATTTTTTATGCAAAATAGTCGCGAGTTATTTTTAAGTCGTTCACATTACTTCAAAAATCGATATCGCTTAAAATATTACAGAGTTCATCAAAACGTTTTCATGGTTGTCTACATAGGAATTTTTCTATATATAAGAAATGAAGCAATCGAAAATTGCATCATTTCTTATATAGAAAAATTGAAGGATGGGTCCTGAAAAAGTTTACAATTTACTAGATGATGTCGATTGCAAACATTGTTTTCTGTATAACTTAAAATATTTAAACGATAAATGTGAAAGTGTCTTTGTTACAATATCTGAATCACGTTTGAATGCAATCAATGAAAATTTCACAATTTGCACAATTTGAAATTTTTAAACATATTTTCCATGCACTGCGTCATCTGTGAAGTTGCACTGTGTCCAGTTTTGTTTGACGTTGCTGGAAAAGACCAAGAGGTAAATAAGTATATCAAACTTAAACTTGTTATAAAATTATCCCAGGTTTGCGGATTAACATTGGATTTGTTTGTAATACAGCACGTTCACTTTAATGTTCCATAAAAGTTTATTATTTCTCTGCAGTCATCGTTAGTACTATACGACTATCTCCCAGTGCGCGATTGAAAGACATACTAGATTCATCTATACTCTGCTTACGAATTAGTATAGTCTCAGAACTGCCTGGTTATTAATTTTCCGCGAAAACCCATACCTCTGGGCGATTTGTCATCAGAAACAAATCGGTGTAAAGAAACGTTACGGAATCGGTATATTCTTCGTTTTTATGCTGTAATTTTGCAATTTTTACTTTGATTAATGTGTTTATATTATTTACACGTAGCTTTTCATACCAAATAATGTAACGATTAATTAATTTGATTAGACGTCTTTTTTAATGTCCATTTTGGGAGAGATTCCTGTTACTTCTGGTGAAGTGATAGTAAAAGGGAAGATTGCTTATGCTTCTCAAGAGGCTTGGGTATTCAATGAAACTATCAGAGAAAATATCTTGTTTGGAGAAAAATATCAAGAAGAGAAATACAGAAAAGTTCTGCATATAACTGCTCTAGAAAAGGTAATACACTGTTTTTATCTAAATCTTTATTATACATAATAAATTACATACAGTATATCGATTATTTTAAAATTTTCACATGTAGGCCTATTGTAAAACAAAATGCAAATTTCTATATTTTTTTCCGGTGGACAATGGTATAAGTTGGAACATGTCAACCAGTCTGAGCAAATATTCAAACTAGATTTTTCCTAAACTATAGACTAATGATTACATTTAATGACACTTGTAATTAATAAACATATTTTAACGTTTACATAAATATCTGTTGGAGTTAAGTTTCGTGTGAAAACAGTTTTCAGTGCATATTATATTAAACATAATTAACTTGAATTTCATATCTACCAATTATAGGATATAAGTTTGTTTCCTAAAGGGGATCTAACTATTGTGGGGGAGAGAGGAGTGATAATGAGCGGTGGGCAGAAGGCAAGAATTAATCTAGCAAGGTAAATTAACTCTTACTCTACTTGTATGTTTCCGTAGTTTAATTACAGTACTACAACGTGAATAAAAAACACATATATACCCTAATTATTATGCCTTTGTGTCCTCTATCTTAATTTAAAATTTATCTTGTATACTAGTACAATATCAATTAACGGGACTTTTTATACTGGATTCATGGATGTTCAGGTAAATTAAATAAATAATATTATTTCTGATCTGTAAGACTAAGTTTTTGCTTCCATAAATCCAGTATAATAAGTCCTGTTAATTGACATGTACTAGTATACAAGATAAATTTTAAAACATATATACCCTATTCATAAATGTATTTTAATCAAATATCATTATTGCTTATATATATACATACTGTATATTGCTTTAAAATGTAATCAGTATACAGTGAAAGTATCATATCTGAAACACTAACATTAGTCTGTTTTAGTACTCTGTGAGATTTTCTGAATTTATATGTTTCAGTTGTACTTTACTGTGACTATTTTAATATTTACAATTCTCACCTTAAAATAGGTGAGAATTGTAAATATTTTAAAATTCAAAATAAAACATAATTATGTTTGAAAAACAGAATCTTTTCTGTAATATCAGATAATATGTTTAAAATTTTTATTTGATAAAACACTGTCAGAAAAATTACGTTATAATTGTGATACAGACATACTTAAACTTTAGTTATTGTTAAAATTATTTTACAGATATTTTTTCTCATTTCTCCACTTTCAGCTAATGAGAAGTCAGTCATTAACTTTTATTAAATGACAAACAAATATGATTCTGATTATTTTTTATGGTAAACAAAAAATTTATTCAAGTTTACAATTTTTACACCTCACTGCCATACAGTTTCATATAGATATAAAATCAAAGCAAATAAAAAGAAAAAAATAACTGACTACAGAGACAATACCATTAAAGTTAAATGCAGATTCTTCTGATTAAGCAATAACTTTTTGTTTCTTGAAGTGAAATTCATTTACCGTAATGTTAAATTTTATGTATTTTTAGAGCATTATATATGGATGCCGATATATTTCTCCTTGATGATCCACTAAGTGCTGTTGATGTTCCAGTGGCAAAACATATCTTCGAAAAGTAAGTATTTAACAATTCTCTATGTTATAGCTGAATACATTTTCACTGTTTATTCATTTCAGATGTATAATGGAATATTTAGATGAAAAGATTTGCATTTTAGTTACACACCAAGTACAATTTATAAACTCTGCAAGTAAAATTTTAGTAATAAATAAGGTGGGTAATGTAAATAAATATATTTTCTTCTTGGTAACACTAAATTTCGCAGAATGCCCTATATTCCAGAGTGAAATGCATGATAAAAATATGAAAAACTCCTTCAAGCCAAGTCCGTTGGTAAAAAGCAAACTACAGTAGAGCATCGATTATCCGACTCAATTGGGGACTGGGGTTGGTCGGATAATTGAAAAGTCAGATAACCGAAAAGTATGAAAAAATCCATTATTAGTGTAATATATTATTATGTGACCGCAGGGTCGGCACCTCTTTGGCGCCCTGTCAGGATGACACNATGTCAGCATTCCATTTTTTTTCCTGTAAAAATTATCTTAGGTGCATTTTAGTTTCACAAAAATAATCTTTTCTCTTGTTAAATAGCATTGAATTGCATTTTAGTAAGATGACTAAGTCTATCTGTTCATCATTTGGCACTTGCAGACCACTAGTGGTCTGCAAGTCCAGTTTGCTAATGTGACCGCAGGGTCGGCACCTCTTTGGCGCCCTGTCAGGATGACACCACTGTGTCTTGTAGTAGACACAGAAAAATTTTATTGGCCGTTTATTTGGTTACGCGAACGGTCGCGTTGTGGACTTCTAGTTCCGGGATGGAGGCATACCGAGAGAACCAGAGGAATTACACTCTAACTCATCTAGACGTAATACCCGTTTATTGTTCATACTATATACAATCGCAATAGCTATATATAATTGGGTTAATTAACATATGTAAGTTTTTTCGGTTACCCGTATTCCGGAGAGAGAGAGCTCACATATATTTCGCGCGAGGATAAATACCTTGGTTTGAATCGTTGATTAGTCTTGGGTTGAATCGTTGATTAGTCTTCACAAAGTTCTTTCGAACGTTGAAACGTTTTTCAAGTAGCACAAAGTTCTTCCTAACGTTGTTGGGCGTAGTCCTTTCGAACAGCGGCGATTAGATGAGTTCCTGGTAGCGACTTATCTGTTTTTGTAAAAAACACAGTGCGCACAAATTTCCAGAGACTGACTCTTATGTATCGACCCCTCCTTTTTATAAAGGGGGTCTCGTTGGGTTTTTTCCACTGCCTTATTAGGACTGTTCTTTTTTCTTTGACCAATAGTCTTTTTTCGAGATTTCGGGTGACACATTCGATGTATCATGCTTGACAAGGAACTAAGTTCGTGGGAAAAGATTTTTATGCTCGTTTTTTTTGGCAGTTTGAAGTTAAAATTTTTTCCATTTCCTCCCTTAACAAAAATTCTATTTAACGAATTTATTCACTAAACTCGACTGTCACACTGAACACTAAGTTAGTTAAATCTTTAGAATTTCCCAGATCGTGCTTTTCTTTCTTTCTTCTTTAGATTTGAAAATGTTTGTCAGAAGATAATTGCTGTGAAAATATTTATATATCAAGCTGGATTCATGAGCATTCATAAGACATGGCATGATANTCACACTGAACACTAAGTTAGTTAAATCTTTAGAATTTCCCAGATCGTGCTTTTCTTTCTTTCTTCTTTAGATTTGAAAATGTTTGTCAGAAGATAATTGCTGTGAAAATATTTATATATCAAGCTGGATTCATGAGCATTCATAAGACATGGCATGATATCTCAGATATTTAAAGTTACCTGAAACTAACAATATTTTTTATTTCATATTCAGAAAACACATTATAACATTTTGACAACAGAAAAAAAAAAACATGTAATAAGAGTGTATCTTGTGATTTTGCTAGTGTCTGCTTTCACTTTAATAGAGCCAATTGGAAAGCATTTATTAATGACAGTTTTTAGGATTATAAGTACTTATTTGTATTTTTNTGACAACAGAAAAAAAAACCATGTAATAAGAGTGTATCTTCTGATTTTGCTAGTGACTGCTTCCACTTTAATAGAGCCAATTGGAAAGCATTTATTAATGACAGTTTTTAGGATTATAAGTACTTATTTGTATTTTTAAAAAAAAGGAATTTAACCATTTTTAACGACCTTGATGAAGATGAAAATGATTATCGTCGAAAGCGCTTGTTGGTCTAGCGACATTTATTTGTAATTTAACGCCTATATGATAAAAGTTTCTCCTATTACCTTTTTTTTAATATAGCTGTACTCAACAGTATGACTCCTTCATGTTTGGGCAGTTATAGTGCAATAATTTTGTAATTGTGGCCATAAAATATTGGTTTGTCTTTGTTTTTCTCTGTCAGCTTCACACCTTACTGCATGTTTTACAGGTGTTTTTTTTTGTACACAAATATGTGTAAATCTGTTTGTTTACTTACACGTCCTTAATTATTTACATTTTTATATGGAAATTTGCAATTATTTTTTTTCAGTTGTCTTTAAAGCTTTCTCAACCTATATTAGCTGGTTTTCTAATTTGAACACATAATTGACCAATAATTCTAATAAAGTTGGGCCCACCAGTGGCCAAGTGGTTCTGTTTCCTGAACACTGGGAGATTAGTCAAGAGTTCATGTTCTGCCAGGACTGGCTGGCTATGTGGAGTCTTCTGGGTTTACTCCATGTCTGTAAATCCTGAATAGGGACCAGTTACCCTTAAAAAGAACTTATTAAGAGCCAAAACTCTGCTAACTTTTCCAGTACATTAAGAGAGCTATTAGATATCATTAGTAATTACGAAACTTTTTACAATATCATAATTGATGAGGCTTCATTCACAATGCATCTTAACAGGTGAGTAGTCATTACTTAGCATATGAGCCATTTGCAAATCTGATATGGACGATCAAATGATTCGTTCTGATGTTTATTGTAACAAATAATTAAGATTATATCAAACATTAAAATGTGTTTAATAGAAAAATCACATATGTATGTTGTAATTTCTCGGAAACAAACAAAGGCGTAGGAATGATGTTGGCTGTATCATGAGTGGTGTATGCTGTTTGAACTCATCTGTATATATTATGTTCTGTGATTTTTATTCATGTATTTTTATCATTAGAGATAGTATATCTGAGAAGGTTAATCTGATAAATTTGTTTATTAAATATCTGACTTCATTATTTCATGATGATGATGCAATTCGCTAGAATATGATAGCAACATCACAAGATAACTAAATTAAAAAATTTTAATTTTCAAAATACTTTATTTTTCCATTTAGACAGTATTTATTTAAAATACAGGAAATCCTCGTTAATTTGAACTATCAGAGTTTGAATCCCGGCCAGGGATGCAGAGATATACATGTTAAGGATCTCAGTTAGTTTGAAATATGGCTACTTCGTAATTTGAAATGAAAATTCTGTCGTAACTGTGACATGAGTATGCTAACTCATTCATTTATATCGAAGTGCCTCCATACTTTAAGAGAACAATAGACCAAGAACAACTCTAAACTGGTCAATATGGCTTTTTTTTTTACAGTAACATATTTTGGGTATCACCTTACTCGTGGATTGATTACCCTTTATTTTTCTTCTCATAAAATACGGCTGGTTTTCGGGATTGCAAGATTGACTATAAGTAGCAGATTGATATATTTGTAGCACTCTAGGCTACTACATTTGGGCCACTTTAAGAATAATTTGGACTACATTTCAAGGAATCTGCTTTATTTTTTCATAAAACCCATTTCGCAAACTGTGAGCTCATCATCAGATATGTGCTGTTTACCTTCACATTTATATTATTATTAATTAACGAAAATAGTGTTCTGTATACAAAGCTGTATTTCGTTTGCTTAAAAAATTACATTGGTTACACGAGTTTGCATTGTGCAGAAATATATAACTCTTGGATAATTCGAAACTGGTGATTCGAAGTTGCGATTAACTTGTCTTTTGAATTTCAACTAACAAGGATTTCCTGTATTAAACAAGACAATTTTTTAAAAGTGAAAATACATCAAATGATCTGATGGATTTTTATCTGGCCACATTAAGGCTAATAATAATCCAAAACAAGGCAATTTGAATTATTAATTAGCCTTAATATAGCCCAATAAATGTCAGGCAGATTGTTTGTTTGCTATTAATAATCTGTCAGGTTATTTATACATACATAATATACATATATCCAAATATTACTTTACTGTTTTTATTCTCCATCCCATTTTCAGTAAACACTAATCATTCTATTAATGGAAATAGCCGGGTACCGAGGGACAGCATGCAACATATTTAAGATAGACCACCCATGAAAAATTACTTGGTTGCTTGCACAGATTCGATCTCAGAACCCAGAGTAGTAGTAAATTCAAATAAATTTGAGTGAAACTTGGTTTTTATTTCAAATCAATTTTAGGTCTGATTGATGTAATGTAAACACACTCAAATGCTGGAACTATTGATTAAAAACACTTCACATGCTTTATACTTACTCCAGCATATAAAGTTTAATGAATGCACAAATGTTTACATCAACTTTAAGGAGCGTTCATTAGGCACGAGAGCCATTTTTGTACATCAAACCAGATAAAAAATATTTTAAAAATAAAACCAAACATTTCATACATACAATGATGCATTGTATGTATGGAATGTTTTGTTGTCAATGTTGTCTTTCCATGGTCTACATGCCCTATTGTTCCTACATTTATGTGCGGCTTCCCAAATGCTTCCACTACTGTTGCTGTAGATGTTGACATAATCATTACCGATAATGGCAGTAAAAGGAGCAAACAAAGCATTAGTGCCACTTAGCAGTCCAAGTAGAGTAGATATAACAGTTGGGGAAACAGTTTGGGTCTGGAAAAGCTTCTAATTTACTTTGTTTTATTTCAGATAAACAGAATCCTCCACCCAGGCCACCACCACCTTCTAACCGATCCGCTTATGACTCTCACGCTTCTGCGCCCGCTACGGCCACACCCGCAGTGATCAATCCTCCTTATCCGGTTCAGTCCACTCCATATCCGTACAGTGCCTACACTTATCCGATGCCAACCGTACAGATGCCGATGGCCTACAATCCTTATTCCCAACCGGTGATGCCATATCCTCAAGGTATGTACAAAAGATAAGTTGATATTTTGACATTTTTATACAAATGTAACATAATTTTATTTACAGGTTACCCAGCTCAGCCACAGCAGCAACCTCAATCTCAACCCCCACCTACACAGATGCCCAATTACCCTTATCCTTATCCCTATCCTCAGCAACAATGGCGTTGAAAAGTCTTCTTTTCTGTCGAAATTTAGCAGGTGTCTTTAGACGAGACCGCTTTGGGACCACGTGACGAATGTAATTGGAGCCTAGAGAGATTTTTCGGCAGCATTATTGTCATTAAAAAAGAATTTATGCCTCAGAATACCAAATGCCTACTCTGCCTCGTTCAGTCATTAAACTCACGTTAAGCTGTCCGAAAAGACGATTGCCACTTTTGACCTCAATATGTAATAAAGTTAAACAAAAAAAAACTTATAAAATATAAATTTAAAATGTAGAATAATGTGCACAGATTTGTAAAAAAAGAAACTAAGAAAAATAAAACTTGTTTTCTATACTTGATGATGGCAATAATTTACCATTAGTCCTTAAAGAAATCTTAATTTATTCTGCCAATTTTCTTACAAAAAATACTTTTTGTAGATTGTAACAAGAATTTCTTTGGAGAAGAATTTTTCTTAAATGAAGAAAATACTTTTATTAAAACAAAAATTTAGAAAAATAGACGTAAGTTGAATGTGACAATATGAAAAAGTAGCATAGTTTTTACTCAAATTATAATGCATAACAAGAAACACAAGGTATAGTGTTTCTAATTGAATAAGAGTATGATCGGTGTTATCTAAGCTGCATAGCACTTTATGGAATCGTGCAAATGCTTTTTATGTTCTGCACATACACTTGCAGGACATCCAAATATGATTCAAATGATTTCTATATGCAAGTGATTTGGGAGGAATCTGCAGTATTCCAGATGATAGTACGAGTGCTTAAGAAATCCGATATTTATTCATGTATTTTTGTTTATAATCAGAAAATTTACTCCATATTTTCAATTTTCCATATTATTGAGTGATACTGAAATGCACCTTGCAATGGGATGGAAAATTCGAGGAAATGTGTATGACATCTATTTATTTAGTATCTTAACCTTTCATCATTTGAGTACAGACAAATTTTCCTCTGAAAAAATGCTTTAGTTAACATTTTTAAATGCACAACAATACATACATTTTCTGCTGTATAAGTGAAAGTTTACTAGTTATACCTCATAACTCTTTCACATACAATTTTTAATTTAATGATCAATTAGAATCACTTTCAGATGTTATTCTCATGTTAGTTTTGTACCCCATCCATGTATAGCTTAGGAAATTTTGGCTATCTTGGTCCAATGATAGTTTTCAATACCTCTCACTGATATTGTGAAAAATTTAGTTGGAATATTTATTTTCCAAATTTTCAGTTTACTTACCATAGATAATGATAGCTTGATTTGTAAGTTAGTACAACTGACTTTTTTACTTAAAAGTTATAAATTTCAAATTGAACAGTTTGATATGAATTTTATCTTGCACCATTCTTGATTAGGGCCCGAGTATTGAGAATTCTAGTTTTTCAGTATTATCCCTATAATGTGTAAGAAATTATGCCTCGAGCATTGCAAAAGAGAGTATAGAAGAACTACAGTAATAATTCACTGAATTGAATTTTACTGGATAAAATGACCAATTATTAATGGATATGTATTAGCTTCCATATATATAAATATATATATTGTGCTGTTGAATTTCCATCAAATCTAAGGTCTAGAGATTTGGAAGATGTAATGATAAAGTAGTCATTACTAGTGTTGACCGTTGTTATAGTTGATTTCATTACAGTAGTTAAATTGCTAGCATTTTTGAAGACCATGAAGTGTATCCAATGTCCAATTAGGAGAGAAGCTAAAAATACTTTTCTACATGGGTTATTTTGGCTCCTCCCGAGTATTTAGGTAATTAGAGAAAAAATCAGTGAGGAGTCAACTATTCGAATGGATCGCCTTCAAAATAGTCATCAAGACACTTAATTCACGATTGTGCAACTTCTGGAAATATTTTGGGAGTTGCTGTCCTGAATTATTTCTTTAATCGTTGTAAATTGCACACGCAAACAATTAATTTAAACCTGGAAAATGAAACAGAAGGTTAAATCCGGTAAAGAATGACCACGATGATCATAAAAAACTGAAGTATTTCGAATGGAAAAAGCACGATTGTGTAGATGTTTTACTCGTTAGCAATCTGTTTTTACCTTGGGCCACTCCATTTTAGGTGTCTTAGACACGTGCAAATGTAATGCTTAGTCTGGCCTAATATTTAACATACAGTGTTAGCTAGGATGCTATGCATTGTATTTTATAAACTTACATAAAAAGAACCACTCTTGTCTAATACCTGTTACAATAAAAAAAAACTTTTTTACGCAATTTGATTAATCGAAGTCTCTCTCTGTCGGGTGTATTTCTTAACCAAACAATTCTGAATCTTTAACAATAAGAAAGTATGGATCTTTGCTACGTTTAGACGATGTCAAATCAGTTCGTAGTCCTTTTCAATGTTTAAACATAAATATATTCTCGTTCAAAGTATTCGATTGCTATAAATATGAAGTAATGAATATGAATCAGTTCGTTTTATTGAAAAAAAGTTAAGTAAATGTACCAGAAAGATCCACCCGAAAAAATTTCATAACATCAATTTGGTATTCAAAGTTTAGTATGGATTCATATGATTACTCGATTTTCAATTGAAATATCTTGTATTCCAAACAATTTAAACATAAATGAAAGTAACAATAGAAGTAAAAACATCTTAATAGCAGAAAAAAGAAAATTATTTTGTTCGATTAGGCGCCATTTTCGTTTAATTACTAAATAATGCGATTTTATATCGCTAGATGACGCGACGTGATTTCGTGACTTTTTCAGCCTTTTTACATTGTTTCCATTTAAAAAAAAGAAACAGTTTTTAGTAAAAAAAATTGTAATCAAAATTCTAAATTTTAATCGAATTTTAGTGTATTTTCAATTGTTTTCGATGGCTCTAACAATAAAGCAAATTGTCTTTCCACGTGGCTTCGAAGATTATGCACTTCATCTAGGAAGTGAATGTAACTGGATAACACAACAAAGATTATTACGATTAAAATTCTTTGTTATTTTTTATTTTACATATGTGTTAGTTGCATTATGCATACCCCTAAGCGTGGGTGGGGAATCATTCCGCATTCCATATACAATCCCTCCTCGGGGCTGGGCATGTCTGATGTGCAGGAGTTTTATGGCAAGAGGGATGAAGGGCATATCTAAATGCACCATTCTTTCTACAAATTTTGCATTTTTTTAAAGTAAAATTTAAGTTATTATTATACGAAATTACAAAATTTTAGTATTAGAAATTCTGTTAATTGCATAGAAAAGAATTAAATTGAGGGAATGTGTTTTAGGTGTGGTTGATTCTTCTGTCATTTTGCACGTCTTCAACTCGTAAAAATACGGTTTTTTACTGGGAAAAGATCATCGAGATAATTACTTTTAGTAATAGAAATGGTTTAAAATAAATTTATATAATCCTCCTGTTTCTGTAATGAAATTGTAAAGAATTTAATTATTTTTATGGAAATTTTATACATAATTAATTCTAAAATAAGATATATTTATTAATATTTGTTTGAGTAGAAACCCATTTTTATAGTAAACTCTTAAAAGAATAAAGAAATAAAGGCTATTTTAGTATCAGGTGTTTACTATATTGAGTCCACTGTATGTATGATAATTAAGTAATATCTATCATAATCTGTTAACTACTGTTCTATAAATTAATTCTATATTCGTTTAATATCTAAAATTACGTAATAAGAGTAATTTATATTAATTTAATTATATATTATTTGCTTTACTTTCACTTAAAAGTAGTGTACAAAGGGCATATAACAAAGTTATTTACCATTAGAAGTATATACGTTTCTACAATTAAATTTAGCCATTCAAGTTAAAATATTTATTAATTATAGACAAATATTCTTGAGAAACATAACCAGAATATAAATTAAACGCTACTCCTTAATTATACACTTGAATTGTGACTTAAACTCTTGCAACACCATTTATGTCTTCTATTACAACATTCCCCATGATGGATTTTAGTTAAAGAATATTCTATTTAAAACGTTAAATTATCGTTATATCTGACAACTTTACTCATAAATTAATCAAGTTATGGAGCCAATTTAGATGTTGCAATGACTCGAAAAAATATAAATAAAAATTTATATTATACCGGTAACAGATATACATATTATAGAGACTTACATTATTAAAAAAAAATATATTCATAAAATATCGTATATCTGAAGAGGACATCTTAATAATTTTTGCAGTATAATGCTAAATAGCCCGTCCGGAATTGACGCTTACATCAAAATAAATTTATAGAGACGTATCAAGGACGAGCAATGGATAAGAAGACAATGGCAAAAGGGAGGCCCACCCTCCACCACGTTAGACCAGTAGAGATTTGAAGCTTTCTGATTGGAGCCCTTTGGTTTTTTTTCCCAACCTCGTTGTACCCAGACACAGTCTGAATGGTTGATGAGAAGTACAGAGAGCAGATGCTTCTCAACCACACCTTTCAACGTAGATCCTCCACAACTCCAAGTCAAAACTTTAGCCGAGGGCTAATCGAATACGGTAAACCCATTATTATTATTAACATATTGTTAAAAT
>NW_019387063.1:68107-78470 GCF_000671375.1 Centruroides sculpturatus | reverse complement strand
TTTTACCAGTATTATACAGTTGTCCAACAGAAAAGTAAACTATCTTATTTACAAATTTTTTCAAAATAGACAGTTTGACTGGGCACTTCTAAAAACTGGGCCCTAGACACGTCTCGTTTGTCTATGTGATGATCCAGCCCAGATTCAGTATATAAGTAGAGTAACCAAAAAGCATTTCATCACATATTTTATTGAAATTAGATGTATGAGCAATGTCTGATAAAATGAAAATTTTGAAAGAATACATTTGTGTGCTGTTGCTCTATTACTTCAAAAGTGATCACAATGCAATGAAGGTTCATCATGTCATCTGCAAAACATTTGTTAAAGCATTCATGCATGAATGCTTTAACAAATGTTTTGCAGGTCCAAGGTCACCAACCAAGGTCAATCAGTTGTTGCAAATGCCAAAAGGTTTATCTTTACAACCTCATATATTATATTAGACTGAAGATCTGTATCTTAATTGCAAGTATTTATTAAAAAATTAAATCTTAATCCATCAAAATAGGTCAGGATTGAAAAATCAGCATATAACCTAATGCATTGCATTAGGTTATATGCTGATTTTAAATTCCAATTGGCTAGTTGCATTACATTAGGTTGTATATCTGCATTTCTTTTCAAATTATCTTTAAAATACAGACAACTCATGGATTTTCTGCCCAGAATAACAGTATCATTTTAATTATGTTTTTAATTTTATTTGTAAATTTTTATTAAAAACAAAAACTTATTTTTTGATCTTTAAAAATAATTAGTTTGAAATAGCTAATTTAAAAATTTGACTGTAGCATATAAATAGAAGTAACCATTTAAATATATTTATTTTCCACAGGAGTAGATTTTAAAAAATAATTTATTTTTTATAAATTATTATTTAACTTCATTTAGAAAAAATTGTTTTTAATATAGATTGTAGAAGTGATTGCAATTTAGTTATTGGACCAATGAACAAAATGAAAGTTTATTTGTAAATTAAGTATAAAGAGAATGAATTAGTCTCAAAACAAACCCTAAATTATGTCTATTTTAATTATATAAAAATATAAAAATTATTTATTTAAATATGTCACAACTTGAAAATTGTATAAAAGTTTGGAATAATTTTTAATAAATTGTTTTTGATTTCTAAAAAGATACTCTCCACAGAATATTGAATACATTTACAAAATGAAATATTGACTTAAATATTTTTAAGTGAAGTTTTTGAATATAAAATGATTAAGTTATTTCTTTAATTTGTATTTAATTATTATTTAAATGTAAATATTTTTTCTTTTAATAACATATCAAAAAATTATTTTACACAAAATTATTAACTCTTTTTTATACTTTTGCTTTGAATAAAAGACAATAAGATTACAAAGAAATAGTTATATGGTTTTGGATAATAATAAATTAAGCAATTGAACAATATTTTAATTATTGAAAGTTTTACTATAGGCATTCCTGCAACAATATATACAGCTATTGTGTGGATGAAGGTTCAGGTAATATATTTTTTATTAATGATTTGAATAAATTAATCTTCAAATTATAATTAGATACTATTTTAAAATTTAAATGCATTAATTTGTAAAAATTTATATAAATTGTTTTAATATATTTTCACTTGAAATTTCAGGCACATGTTAGAGATGTAGTCATTATTGTACTTGATGTTTTGACATTTCTTATTCCTCCTGCATTACCGGCAGTAATGACAAGTGTTAATGCACATGCTCAACGTAGGCTTAGAAAGCAGTCAATATATTGTCTGAATTCTCGCTATATAAATTTTAGTGGTGCACTGGATGTAGTATGTTTTGATAAGGTGACATTTATTTTTAGAATATTTAGTTAATATTAAAAAATTTTTTTGATTATTTTTTAATAAAGTTATTTTATTTTAAAATTCAAAAATTAAATAAAGAGGAAAATACTTTATTGCTTATTACTATTATTATTTACTTTTAAAAATGCAATCGTAGTTCATGAAATATTTTAGAAAATTAAGATGAAAAACAGATCTGAAAATACTATTTATTATTATAGTTATTTTTCTTAATCAAATATTTGATATGCTATTTATAAAACTTAAGTTTTAAATAAATTATTGTTCACTATTTATTTACTAATGTTAATTATTATTTTAATAAAATAATAATTAACATTAATAATTATTTTATTATAAAAGTGTGACATAATTACAATCATGTCTGAAAATCTAGAAAGATGAACATTAATAACAATTACATAACAGAGAAAATAACACAAAAAAAAAAAAAAGAAAAAATTAGATATCTGTATTCAAAATGAAAAGAACAATATATCAATTAATACATATATTATTCATTGCTATTTAATTTGTTATATAATTATTTGATTTTTAACAGATAGTTTTATATTTTGTAATTTTTAATATTTCATCAGTTGTAAACTTTCATAAATGCAGTAGTTTACTTTTATATTACACTTTTTTCTTTCACTGAAGTTTTTGATGGTGCATGATTTAATTTTGTACCATGATATTTTACTCCACATATGGTTGTGTATGTATATAAAGCAGTTATGTTTTCTTAGAATGGGTCATTGGGGAAATTACATTGTTTATTGTAGTTCAGTTGTATACATAAAGGAAAGAAGTGGGAGTCAGACTCGAGTCTTGAGATTGTCAATACTGTCAGGTCTCTTCTGTCTTTTTGAGGAATAGAAGTCTGTGGAAGTTGTAGTTCAAAACTATGTTTGTGCACTGTCACTACAATTTGTCAATTTTATTGTATGTTGTTATTTAATGATTGCTTTATATTTTGTAACTTATGGGGCAAGATTAAAGATGTTGTCCATTAGAGTTACCTGGAATTAACAAAATCATAAAAAGACATAGCATGCAAATCACTCAGTAAAGCAAAAATTCTTCAAGTATAAGATTTTTTTGAGAAAGAATTCAAGGATGTTTAGAACAAAATGAAAACTGAATATCTGACTGCTTACATATATAAGAAATTTATTTTTATTTTTTTGTTGATTGTAACTTCAACAATAATTTTATTAGAACTTGTAGTCAGTGCCGTAACTAGGCAGGTGCAACAGGTGCACCTGCACAGGGCCCATTTGGAAGAGTGTCCCAAAATGCAAGTGTTTGTTTTATTATTTTTCCAAACCTAATTAATTAAGGGGCCTAAATGCAAGTTCTTGCACAGGGCACAGGAATGGCTAGTTATGGCACTGCTTGTAGTACTTAGATATGAATACTTAGAAAACACCAAAAACCAGTTGTAAAAGTCCAGTATATTTACCTAAAACAAATGTTTTCATTCGTTTNTTTTTTTTATATATAAAAGACTGTTTTTCTAAGTAATCTAGCTGCAAAGACCTGCTTCACTGGGCAAAAAGTAATGATAGTGAAGATTAAGATAATTACATTATAGCCAATCTTACCTGTTTTCACAGAATGCAAGAATTAGGTCCCCTGTTTCCAGACAGAACGTCTCCTGTTCACGTCCAGTCAAACGAACTATTTTGAATTTGATCAATTTTCTGGAACATTTACAATCGTTTTATAATCAAACAAATTCGAATTTAAAACGGTTCGAACATTTTAAAAATAAAATTGAAATAGAAAATCTTCCACTTTCAACCACATTCAACCCCATATCTCCCGCACCCTTATAGCTATTGAGACGCAACCACCATAGTGCACAAATGGAGACTTGGGACTACTACCACATACAAACACCATTCATGTGTGATGTGTAGTTTTGGCTGAAAAGTGAAATATAGGGACACACACGTCCATTTATATATATATAGTTAGTATATTAAATAATCTATAAAAATTAATTTTTATAGATTAAAATATTAACTGTGAGTTTTGCCATTTGATTATTCTTTATGTGCATTATTAATTCTAACATTATGTTGAAATGTTATATAGATGTTTGTAAGGTAGATTATTTATTAAATTACTTAAAGTACACAAAGAAAGAGCTTTGTTGTTTTTGAAGTTAAGATTTGTTTAATATATAAATACTTTTAGATTTACTTATTTTCAATTGCATTTGAAGTAAAGTGTATAATAAAACAGTGAGTATATTATGTTTTGTAGATGTTTACTAAAGAAATAGTGTTCTGAAATGTGACTTTGATTATGATGAAGTCTAAAAGCATTGAAGGAATCATTTATTTTTTTTAATTTTTAATTTCCTTTCTGTGAAATTAGAAGACAAATATCTGGAATTGTTATGTACTTTTTCATTAGTTTTCTCAAATTATAGTATCATCAATATTTGGTTGTTATTTTACTTCTATAGTTTTGATGAATTTCATTATTTACTTAATTAAACATAAAATAGAATTATGTATATATTTTTAAAATATTTATATTTAAAATTTGAATAATATTAAAAAATAATTATTTTTAGTTTTCAGCCTGTTATAACAGATTTTCTTCATTTACCAATTTCTCCCTTGGTGATAAGTATGGCAACTTGTCATTCATTGACAGTACTAAATGGTGAATTATTGGGTTATACATTGGATGTGAAAATGTTTGAATCAATAGGATGGGTAAGAAAAATTTTAATTCAATTTTATTAGGTTTTAAACACTGACATAAAATAAATTTTCAATTTGACAAAACAATTAGCATTGAAAAAGAATATTTTTATTAATTATTTTGTTTATAACTTAATGAATTTTATTTTAAAAAGTCAATGAACATTAAAAAACGTCTTCACTTTACTTTTATCATAAAATTTTAAATTGCTCTACTTTTACACATTAACACATAATTTATATTTATACAGTCAAACCCCGGTTTTTGAACATAATTCATTTTTAATAGTTGTTTAAAAAACTGATTTGTTCTAAAACCAAAACAAATTTTCCATAAGAAACAATATAAATTGAATTAATCCTTCCTGACTTCTAAAACAAATTCTTCATTTAGCTTCTTTCATCTTGAAAACAAAGCCTTTTTTTTACCTTTTTAGCTGTATTTCATGCATAAAAATACCTATAAATGCAATATAATATTATATTAATAAATTTTTGTTATTTAATTTAATTTAAGCATATTTAAGTTACAAATTCAACACAAATTCTTCAATGCCATTTATATTACGTAAATGTCAATTAACACAGTTTTTATTAATTAATTTCATTTAGATTCAACTGTGATGTGTACAGAAAAACAGAAATAGTATCTTTTCCATATGCACATTAAAATCTAATTTAAATAGCAACATTATCAATGATTCGAGTTGTGATGTCTAATGAGGCAATCTCATCACCACTAACTTCTGAATCAGTAGTCCTGTCATTGATTCGTTGAACTGTCAACTTTTTTAAATTAACAATCTTTCTTTAATCAGATAGCAAGTATGGAGAGTTAACCATCTGTGGCCTACTCCTGCCAAGTAGTTGTTTGGCACCTGAGTTATAGTATGGCAACCAGTGCATTTATGAATTCAAAATTCTATTTGGGAACTGAATTGTTTGAAAACTGAGGTTTGACTGTATATACATATTTTGTTATTTTTTGGTTTTAATTGCACTATGTTTTTGGGGGTGTTTGTTAAATGGGGGATGGATATCAATTGCCATCAGGCAATTCCTAATTATGTATAAAATAAATAAATAAAAGTAAAATGTTTTGAATGTTTAATATTTCAGATTACTTTAATTTTATTGTTAAGAATTGCAATGATAGATATAAAATAAAATTATCTAAATATGTTATATTTAATGTAACATTAAAATAAAGTTAATTTCTTGAATTAAGATTAATTAAATAATAATAACTTTAGTGAAGATAAGTTGAGTACTGTAGATGTAATTTAAGCTGATTATTTTTAATTATATAAGTATTATACAAATTTTAATGTCATAGGAATTAGAAGAACCTGAATCAGAAGATTTAACAAAGTTTGAAAGAACTCCATCTCGTATTGTACATCCAAAAGTTTATAATGATAAAGAGGTAAATCTTATGTTATCATAAATAATATTGTATATTATGTAAAATATATTTAGAAAGTCACTAGCTTTATATTTGCAGTATTTTTTACTTTATATTTAACTATTTATATTTAAATTTTTTTTATCAGAATCTAATGCACTAATTAATACATTTCTGTTAGCCTTTTGTGCTTTTTAATTTAATTAAAATATGCTAACAGATTGCTTAACTTCTGCTTTGTTTTAAATTAACATATATATACATATTATTATTTTGCCAAACAAATTCTGTTGTCATGAGCTTTTTCTGGTGCTGATTCAAATGAAAAAGTAAAATAACTATGAATTAACTATTAACATCTGTACTGCAAAGTACATTTTCTGTTAAATGTTGGATTTTATCTTTAAATAAACTAGCATGTTTGTAATATGAAAAGCATTTTAATAATAATATTTTTTAGACCACATCTTCCATATGTGTCTGAGAGACATATTATTTGTAAATGAAGAAAAATTTAATTTTAATTATTTTGAATAGATTTTATAATAGTAAAATTCATTTTTATCTTATTTTATTTAGTTTAAAGTTTATTTTTTAAAATACCATATTTTTTCAATTGTAAGAACAAGGACACTCTTTTACTCATTTTTATTTATTTAAACTAGATGCTATCACTAAGTTCTGAAATTAGTAAAAAAAAAAAAAATGACTTATAAACAGCCTTTCATACTTTTACAGCTGTATAACATTTCTTGTATACCAAATTATACTTTAAGAAAAACATTTTTTGACTTTATTTAGAGACTGTTTCAGGCTTGCATCCAAAGAAAAAAAAACAAGAGTAAGCTGAGAATTCTATGTCCCAAATTCAAGATTGTTTTAAGTATGTTTTTTTACATCACTGCTTTAACTGACTTGATCTTTTGAAAATAAAGTTGATTATAAAAATTATCATTGTTAGTATCTCAAAAAAATTTTTTTTACCACATTTATTTCATATAAATTTGAATTAATAATATGAAATTTTGAGGAATTGACAGCAATAATTTTTGTAATCAACTTTATTTTCAAAAGATCAATTTGGTTATAGCAGTGAAGTAAAAGAACATATTTAATACATTCTGGAATTTGGAACATAGAATTATCGGCTTTCTCTCATTTTTTCTTTTGATGCAAGTCTGAAGCAGGCCCTAAACAGAACCAAAGACATTTGTTTAGAGTATAATTTGGTATACAAGAAATGTTATACGGCTGGAAAAGTACAAAAGGCTGTTTGTAAGTCATCTAGATGCTATCATTGCATTCTCATCTTACATTCACTGTCCAAAATAACAATTAGCACTTCTTATAAGACATAAGTGCCAAACAATACTTTTCAAACAAACAATATACAAACAAAAATTTTTGATTTACTACATTTATTGCTCTTCTGTTATTCAACAAAATTTAATAAATTAATTACTTTAAAAATGTTCCCCTCCATAAAAAAAAATCTTAAATTTTTATCTCAAAATCCTAGAATTTCCTTGCTAATTCTAGAACCAAGGAAATATAGCATTTTCAATGAATAATTTTTCACTGAAAATATTAATCTAATTTGTAAATTTTTTAATTCTTATAAAATAGATTTTAGAAAAATACTGTTAACTAGAAAATAGCTTTTAACAAGGGCATACCCAGCGAGGGGCAGCTGCCCTTCCTAGAAGAAAAATTAAAGTGTAGTACTTGACACACAGACACACAGCACAGATGTATCAATTTAGTATCAGTTTGAATAATGATTATTGTGACTAGACTAGAGCCATCTGTCGTGAAATCTCACTCTTCCTCCCCAATTCCTCAAGTTGCCCTCCTCTAGTTTAGATCCTGGGTATGCCTCTGGCTTCTAAGAAAAAACAAGGAAAATATATTTAATGGTATGTAAAACCAAACAACCACTGGATTACATCAGGCTACTTTTCTGCAGTTATACTTAATTAATTACTAAATAATTTGTCTCATTATTTATTATTTAGTAAATTATTAATGTCACTAGAGGGAGGCATTAGGTGCCATCTCTTATTAAATTTAATAATTATAATTAAATTAATATTTATTAAATAATTTAGAATANTTTTTATCTCGAAATCCTAGAATTTCCTTGCTAATTCTTTCAATGCCATTTATATTACGTAAATGTCAATTAACACAGTTTTTATTAATTAATTTCATTTAGATTCAACTGTGATGTGTACAGAAAAACAGAAATAGTATCTTTTCCATATGCACATTAAAATCTAATTTAAATAGCAACATTATCAATGATTCGAGTTGTGATGTCTAATGAGGCAATCTCATCACCACTAACTTCTGAATCAGTAGTCCTGTCATTGATTCGTTGAACTGTCAACTTTTTTAAATTAACAATCTTTCTTTAATCAGATAGCAAGTATGGAGAGTTAACCATCTGTGGCCTACTCCTGCCAAGTAGTTGTTTGGCACCTGAGTTATAGTATGGCAACCAGTGCATTTATGAATTCAAAATTCTATTTGGGAACTGAATTGTTTGAAAACTGAGGTTTGACTGTATATACATATTTTGTTATTTTTTGGTTTTAATTGCACTATGTTTTTGGGGGTGTTTGTTAAATGGGGGATGGATATCAATTGCCNATAACACAAAAAAAAAAAAAAGAAAAAATTAGATATCTGTATTCAAAATGAAAAGAACAATATATCAATTAATACATATATTATTCATTGCTATTTAATTTGTTATATAATTATTTGATTTTTAACAGATAGTTTTATATTTTGTAATTTTTAATATTTCATCAGTTGTAAACTTTCATAAATGCAGTAGTTTACTTTTATATTACACTTTTTTCTTTCACTGAAGTTTTTGATGGTGCATGATTTAATTTTGTACCATGATATTTTACTCCACATATGGTTGTGTATGTATATAAAGCAGTTATGTTTTCTTAGAATGGGTCATTGGGGAAATTACATTGTTTATTGTAGTTCAGTTGTATACATAAAGGAAAGAAGTGGGAGTCAGACTCGAGTCTTGAGATTGTCAATACTGTCAGGTCTCTTCTGTCTTTTTGAGGAATAGAAGTCTGTGGAAGTTGTAGTTCAAAACTATGTTTGTGCACTGTCACTACAATTTGTCAATTTTATTGTATGTTGTTATTTAATGATTGCTTTATATTTTGTAACTTATGGGGCAAGATTAAAGATGTTGTCCATTAGAGTTACCTGGAATTAACAAAATCATAAAAAGACATAGCATGCAAATCACTCAGTAAAGCAAAAATTCTTCAAGTATAAGATTTTTTTGAGAAAGAATTCAAGGATGTTTAGAACAAAATGAAAACTGAATATCTGACTGCTTACATATATAAGAAATTTATTTTTATTTTTTTGTTGATTGTAACTTCAACAATAATTTTATTAGAACTTGTAGTCAGTGCCGTAACTAGGCAGGTGCAACAGGTGCACCTGCACAGGGCCCATTTGGAAGAGTGTCCCAAAATGCAAGTGTTTGTTTTATTATTTTTCCAAACCTAATTAATTAAGGGGCCTAAATGCAAGTTCTTGCACAAGGCACAGGAATGGCTAGTTATGGCACTGCTTGTAGTACTTAGATATGAATACTTAGAAAACACCAAAAACCAGTTGTAAAAGTCCAGTATATTTACCTAAAACAAATGTTTTCATTCGTTTTAAATGGACAAAAACGGTGAGTTCTTTTATCAAGTAACGTTGAATTTATAGAATTTTTGGTAAAGCTCCATATCTGGGGCTCAAATGGTGGAAGCATCTATACCAGGTATGGCCGTATCCAGCCCATCTAATGAATTTATGCGGCCCGCAATTAATCTTTCAATATTAGCTACTCAAGTCCGAATAGCTCAATGAAAAAATTCTGATGATTAAAAAAAAAAAAAAAAGGTCAACAACTCACTTTGCATTTAGAATTAATGCTCCATTACAAATCTCTTAAGTACAGTGTAGAACTAGAACGTTGATAAAGCATGTTAATGTGAAAAATGTATCTGTAATCTCTATGTACAATTTAGTCTCTATGGGGTGACACTACAGACAGACAGAGAGAAAGGGCCTGACCAATAGGTATAGCCCTGGGTAGACTAGAAAAGGAAGAAGGATTAAAGTTAGTTGAGAGGGGGGTAAGACTGAAGGTGAAGCATAGTAAGATAGGAAAGAGGAAAGTAGCCAGCCTAAGCCCATGAGACTCATGGGCATCCTGCAACGCATTTATTTCAAACAAAACAGTAGGATACAAGGATACAAAACATAGATTACAAACATTGACATTGGGTTACATATATAAATCGCAGAAAACATAGTAACAGTATGGAACTTGATACCGTACTAACTATAATTTAAAACTACAGAAAATTGTGGTACTGAACA
>NW_019387063.1:56543-67154 GCF_000671375.1 Centruroides sculpturatus | reverse complement strand
TTTTTTTTATATATAAAAGACTGTTTTTCTAAGTAATCTAGCTGCAAAGACCTGCTTCACTGGGCAAAAAGTAATGATAGTGAAGATTAAGATAATTACATTATAGCCAATCTTACCTGTTTTCACAGAATGCAAGAATTAGGTCCCCTGTTTCCAGACAGAACGTCTCCTGTTCACGTCCAGTCAAACGAACTATTTTGAATTTGATCAATTTTCTGGAACATTTACAATCGTTTTATAATCAAACAAATTCGAATTTAAAACGGTTCGAACATTTTAAAAATAAAATTGAAATAGAAAATCTTCCACTTTCAACCACATTCAACCCCATATCTCCCGCACCCTTATAGCTATTGAGACGCAACCACCATAGTGCACAAATGGAGACTTGGGACTACTACCACATACAAACACCATTCATGTGTGATGTGTAGTTTTGGCTGAAAAGTGAAATATAGGGACACACACGTCCATTTATATATATATAGTTAGTATATTAAATAATCTATAAAAATTAATTTTTATAGATTAAAATATTAACTGTGAGTTTTGCCATTTGATTATTCTTTATGTGCATTATTAATTCTAACATTATGTTGAAATGTTATATAGATGTTTGTAAGGTAGATTATTTATTAAATTACTTAAAGTACACAAAGAAAGAGCTTTGTTGTTTTTGAAGTTAAGATTTGTTTAATATATAAATACTTTTAGATTTACTTATTTTCAATTGCATTTGAAGTAAAGTGTATAATAAAACAGTGAGTATATTATGTTTTGTAGATGTTTACTAAAGAAATAGTGTTCTGAAATGTGACTTTGATTATGATGAAGTCTAAAAGCATTGAAGGAATCATTTATTTTTTTTAATTTTTAATTTCCTTTCTGTGAAATTAGAAGACAAATATCTGGAATTGTTATGTACTTTTTCATTAGTTTTCTCAAATTATAGTATCATCAATATTTGGTTGTTATTTTACTTCTATAGTTTTGATGAATTTCATTATTTACTTAATTAAACATAAAATAGAATTATGTATATATTTTTAAAATATTTATATTTAAAATTTGAATAATATTAAAAAATAATTATTTTTAGTTTTCAGCCTGTTATAACAGATTTTCTTCATTTACCAATTTCTCCCTTGGTGATAAGTATGGCAACTTGTCATTCATTGACAGTACTAAATGGTGAATTATTGGGTTATACATTGGATGTGAAAATGTTTGAATCAATAGGATGGGTAAGAAAAATTTTAATTCAATTTTATTAGGTTTTAAACACTGACATAAAATAAATTTTCAATTTGACAAAACAATTAGCATTGAAAAAGAATATTTTTATTAATTATTTTGTTTATAACTTAATGAATTTTATTTTAAAAAGTCAATGAACATTAAAAAACGTCTTCACTTTACTTTTATCATAAAATTTTAAATTGCTCTACTTTTACACATTAACACATAATTTATATTTATACAGTCAAACCCCGGTTTTTGAACATAATTCATTTTTAATAGTTGTTTAAAAAACTGATTTGTTCTAAAACCAAAACAAATTTTCCATAAGAAACAATATAAATTGAATTAATCCTTCCTGACTTCTAAAACAAATTCTTCATTTAGCTTCTTTCATCTTGAAAACAAAGCCTTTTTTTTACCTTTTTAGCTGTATTTCATGCATAAAAATACCTATAAATGCAATATAATATTATATTAATAAATTTTTGTTATTTAATTTAATTTAAGCATATTTAAGTTACAAATTCAACACAAATTCTTCAATGCCATTTATATTACGTAAATGTCAATTAACACAGTTTTTATTAATTAATTTCATTTAGATTCAACTGTGATGTGTACAGAAAAACAGAAATAGTATCTTTTCCATATGCACATTAAAATCTAATTTAAATAGCAACATTATCAATGATTCGAGTTGTGATGTCTAATGAGGCAATCTCATCACCACTAACTTCTGAATCAGTAGTCCTGTCATTGATTCGTTGAACTGTCAACTTTTTTAAATTAACAATCTTTCTTTAATCAGATAGCAAGTATGGAGAGTTAACCATCTGTGGCCTACTCCTGCCAAGTAGTTGTTTGGCACCTGAGTTATAGTATGGCAACCAGTGCATTTATGAATTCAAAATTCTATTTGGGAACTGAATTGTTTGAAAACTGAGGTTTGACTGTATATACATATTTTGTTATTTTTTGGTTTTAATTGCACTATGTTTTTGGGGGTGTTTGTTAAATGGGGGATGGATATCAATTGCCATCAGGCAATTCCTAATTATGTATAAAATAAATAAATAAAAGTAAAATGTTTTGAATGTTTAATATTTCAGATTACTTTAATTTTATTGTTAAGAATTGCAATGATAGATATAAAATAAAATTATCTAAATATGTTATATTTAATGTAACATTAAAATAAAGTTAATTTCTTGAATTAAGATTAATTAAATAATAATAACTTTAGTGAAGATAAGTTGAGTACTGTAGATGTAATTTAAGCTGATTATTTTTAATTATATAAGTATTATACAAATTTTAATGTCATAGGAATTAGAAGAACCTGAATCAGAAGATTTAACAAAGTTTGAAAGAACTCCATCTCGTATTGTACATCCAAAAGTTTATAATGATAAAGAGGTAAATCTTATGTTATCATAAATAATATTGTATATTATGTAAAATATATTTAGAAAGTCACTAGCTTTATATTTGCAGTATTTTTTACTTTATATTTAACTATTTATATTTAAATTTTTTTTATCAGAATCTAATGCACTAATTAATACATTTCTGTTAGCCTTTTGTGCTTTTTAATTTAATTAAAATATGCTAACAGATTGCTTAACTTCTGCTTTGTTTTAAATTAACATATATATACATATTATTATTTTGCCAAACAAATTCTGTTGTCATGAGCTTTTTCTGGTGCTGATTCAAATGAAAAAGTAAAATAACTATGAATTAACTATTAACATCTGTACTGCAAAGTACATTTTCTGTTAAATGTTGGATTTTATCTTTAAATAAACTAGCATGTTTGTAATATGAAAAGCATTTTAATAATAATATTTTTTAGACCACATCTTCCATATGTGTCTGAGAGACATATTATTTGTAAATGAAGAAAAATTTAATTTTAATTATTTTGAATAGATTTTATAATAGTAAAATTCATTTTTATCTTATTTTATTTAGTTTAAAGTTTATTTTTTAAAATACCATATTTTTTCAATTGTAAGAACAAGGACACTCTTTTACTCATTTTTATTTATTTAAACTAGATGCTATCACTAAGTTCTGAAATTAGTAAAAAAAAAAAAAATGACTTATAAACAGCCTTTCATACTTTTACAGCTGTATAACATTTCTTGTATACCAAATTATACTTTAAGAAAAACATTTTTTGACTTTATTTAGAGACTGTTTCAGGCTTGCATCCAAAGAAAAAAAAACAAGAGTAAGCTGAGAATTCTATGTCCCAAATTCAAGATTGTTTTAAGTATGTTTTTTTACATCACTGCTCTAACTGACTTGATCTTTTGAAAATAAAGTTGATTATAAAAATTATCATTGTTAGTATCTCAAAAAAATTTTTTTTACCACATTTATTTCATATAAATTTGAATTAATAATATGAAATTTTGTGGAATTGACAGCAATAATTTTTGTAATCAACTTTATTTTCAAAAGATCAATTTGGTTATAGCAGTGAAGTAAAAGAACATATTTAATACATTCTGGAATTTGGAACATAGAATTATCGGCTTTCTCTCATTTTTTCTTTTGATGCAAGTCTGAAGCAGGCCCTAAACAGAACCAAAGACATTTGTTTAGAGTATAATTTGGTATACAAGAAATGTTATACGGCTGGAAAAGTACAAAAGGCTGTTTGTAAGTCATCTAGATGCTATCATTGCATTCTCATCTTACATTCACTGTCCAAAATAACAATTAGCACTTCTTATAAGACATAAGTGCCAAACAATACTTTTCAAACAAACAATATACAAACAAAAATTTTTGATTTACTACATTTATTGCTCTTCTGTTATTCAACAAAATTTAATAAATTAATTACTTTAAAAATGTTCCCCTCCATAAAAAAAAATCTTAAATTTTTATCTCAAAATCCTAGAATTTCCTTGCTAATTCTAGAACCAAGGAAATATAGCATTTTCAATGAATAATTTTTCACTGAAAATATTAATCTAATTTGTAAATTTTTTAATTCTTATAAAATAGATTTTAGAAAAATACTGTTAACTAGAAAATAGCTTTTAACAAGGGCATACCCAGCGAGGGGCAGCTGCCCTTCCTAGAAGAAAAATTAAAGTGTAGTACTTGACACACAGACACACAGCACAGATGTATCAATTTAGTATCAGTTTGAATAATGATTATTGTGACTAGACTAGAGCCATCTGTCGTGAAATCTCACTCTTCCTCCCCAATTCCTCAAGTTGCCCTCCTCTAGTTTAGATCCTGGGTATGCCTCTGGCTTCTAAGAAAAAACAAGGAAAATATATTTAATGGTATGTAAAACCAAACAACCACTGGATTACATCAGGCTACTTTTCTGCAGTTATACTTAATTAATTACTAAATAATTTGTCTCATTATTTATTATTTAGTAAATTATTAATGTCACTAGAGGGAGGCATTAGGTGCCATCTCTTATTAAATTTAATAAGAGATGACATCTAACACCTCCTTTTAGTGACAAATAATTTAGTAATTAATTAATTAAATATAATCATGGAAAAGAAGCCCAATATAATCTGGTGGTTGTTTGGCTTTACAGATTTTTATCAGGTTTTGTGATGTTTGTTTAATGGTATGTTTAGGCATTCTTTTAAACTCATTCTCTTTTTTGTTTTATTAATCATGTTCTCTCAGGCATCTTCAATCAAACTTCAAAAAAGAAAAGATAATTAGGAGGATGTATATTCTGATTTCTTTAACAGAGGTTTAGTGCTATAATTCTAGATCATAAAGACCATTTATATTATTTTGATGACTAAGTATAAAATGTAAATATTTATACTTATTCATTAAAATGACATTTTGAAAAAGTCAGCTAAATGATAGCCTTTTGTTTTAGAAAGTGCACATTAATATACAGTTTGCTATCAATTCTCTCAAAATATTACATTTTCGTGATAGAATCTTCTCAGTACCTTTGTGAGATCAATGAACAAGACAAAGACACAAAATCGAAAATAAATAAAATAAGATACAATAATTTTATTAATTCGCTCGTTATGATACAGGATTCAGAGGATACTAACAACGCTACTCCCACCGAATAATTCACACAATCCAACCACTGTACAATATAGATTCCTGACAAAGAATGTGCACGTGTAGTTCTTTGTCTGACACGATGATGTAATTACTTAAAATTATATAAATTAAAACTAGATTCTTATAACTACTTATAACTATTGAATGAAAAAGGCTTATTAGGAAAGTTAGAGAACAATAGTAAGGGATAGAAAAGAGAGTATTCACAACTTGATGAGATATACTATTTGCAATGATATGTCTTGTTGGGTTGGTGACTAACTTCACTTTTATCACTCTCTAAAATAATAGTTCTCTCGATGCGTTCTTATTTCTCATAATCAATTTCTTTTTTTTATTTCTCATTTCCAAAGTTCTCATCTCTATGATACAATGCTAAATGTTCTGGGGAGACTCCAATTCACTCTCTCTCTCTCTCTCTCCTTCAGGTTTCTGCTCCGGAATGATGTACGTGTTCTCCCTCTTTCCCTCAGGGCTGCATTCATCTCCTTTGTTTCTGGGGTTAGTCATCCACATACCAAAGAAAGGGTAAAATAAGAACATTCCAGAAAGGATAGATAGATAGGACAAAGAGAGGAAGCAGAGAATATACAATGTAAAAATAATATAATTATACACAAAATATACAATTTAAATATGGCGTGTAGCCACACCTTTTTACTTTCCCAGCTGTTATGCATACATAACAAGGGAAAATATTGGAATCATATTAAATTTGAACCTCTGAGTTTTTTGAAAATCTCCACATTTTGAGATCATCTGAATCCAAAAAAAGGCAAAAAATTCCATGTGTTAATGCATGTTTGTGTCTATTTCACTTAACATCTCAGGATGGGGTAATGATGAAGAAACAAAATTTGGCTTCATAGCTTATGTATAAGGTGCATTGATGCTATTAAATTTTGATAGTTAACAAATTTTGATAGTTAAAGGTCAAGAGTGTGAGGAGATAAAGGGAAGACATGTGTTATATGTCATGAGGAAATTAATGAAGATTTTATTTGTTATTAACACTTACATTTTTTTTTTCACTTTTTATAAAATTCATCATCTGCCCTCAAAATTAAGCTTTTTTGCCATTTTACAGTAATTGAAAATATGCTTTTTATAACAAAATCTCATAACAGATAGTGCCCCACAAAATTTTATTTTGCTTAATAATATAAAAGTTATATTTTTAANGTATGGAACTTGATACCGTACTAACTATAATTTAAAACTACAGAAAATTGTGGTACTGAACAAGGCTAATACAGTTGTGATGATGCTAATATGACAAGAATATAATAAAATACATGGATGGTTAAACGGGGTGACACTACAATGAGATCTCGCACCACCTCAAAATCTTCCTAGGGCAGCCTCTGGTTTGGCCCGTGTAAAAAGTTTTCCTTCCAATTCGGCCCGGGGGCAAAAACTGTTGGCCACCCCTGATCTATACCATCATAATTCTCCATGTTGTTCCAGTCAGGTCAATCTGACAAGTAAGTAGGCTTCATTAGGAACAATATATTAACTATGGAAAGGGATGGAATAAATACATGTCATGTTTTTCCTCATGTTATAGTAACATATTAACAAGAGGATCTAACTGACTGGGACAAAATTAAGTATATAATTGATTAAAATTAAAAATTGTCTGATGGTATTTATATTTTATTAAGTACCTAGTTTCCTACCATGCTTGATGGGAAATTACTTAGTATTAACAGAATTTACATTTAAAACATTTAATTATTTTTATATATTTTATTCTTTTTATTTATTTTTTAATGTAGCATTATATAATGTTTAATCAACTGATTATTAAATCAAGTACAGAAATTAATTAAACATAAATATAAGTAAATTTTAATACAGGTTGTTCTGTGAAGAAGTGACAATATTTTTACAGCATGTCCTAAAGGCCTAGGGGATCCAAAAAGGTTCTATAAGCATAGCCCTTTAAATATTGTTTCAGCACTAGAAAGGATAAAGTTCAGACTGGTTACCTCTTCTTACCTTCTAAACATTATGCAAAATGTAAGAGTCACTTGCATTTCTTGGTACTTTAATACAGCACAGAAACTGAAGGGCAGTGAGATTAAGCTTTTTTCATATGACAGCATCTTAAGAGGTAGCTAGTCTAAACTGTAATTCCATCATGCTGACACAATATGTTTGAAGAGATGTTTATAAGACATTTTGAATTCTCTAAACTTGTGGAACACCATGTATAATTAATATTTTTTGGCATTTTTTTAAATTTTTATGGAAATATATTATCAATATTTTGAAATACAGTGGTGTATCCGGGTTTTTGAGAATATGAGTGCTGCTAAAGACAAAAGTTAATTGAGTATCATTCTCTGAAAAATGACAGGAGCACATTCTTTGGTGCCCCCTGTCGTTTTTTAGAGAATGTTACTCAATTACCTTAGATTTTATTGAGTTATCTAATCTTACCTAATTGAAGTCATAAGATATGCATTATTATAGTTATTTTTATTTTAAAGTGCCAAAACTGTATCAAAGGTATCAAAGGGGTGTGCAGCACTATAAGCACCTTGCTAGATACACTTCTGTTGAAACATAAAATTGTTCAAATGACTTTAAACTAAAAGATTTTAGAAGAAAATCAGTTAAAATTAAGTAGAGTTGCTTTAGATCAAATTGATTTTTATAGTAGGTAACTATACTTCTTTTGAAATACAAATACTGTATAATAAATTCTGAATAATTTGTGAAATATGCAAAAGAATTATCTCGAAAACTTTATAGTTATTATTATTATTTTTTGAGATATTAAACAAATAATAACTTAATGAATAATTAACAATTTATCAATTTTGAAAATTAATTCAAAATGCAGTTTGTAAAATTTAGAGAAATTAGGTAAGTTTTTAAATAAAAATATTTATTAAATTTGATAATTAAATTAAGAATTTGATAAGTACAGTATTAAAAACTAAATTAAAGTTAGATAGTGTAAAATTATAATTTTGATTCATATATAAGAATATATTTTTTTCTAGACAGGAACTTTAACAGAAGATGGTTTAAATTTATCTGGAGTAATATCTGTTGAAAATAGAAAGTAAGTAAATTTACAAAGCAATTTTTAAATTGAGTCTGTTATCTTTAACTGGGAAAAATATAGATAGGAATAAAGATATTTGTAGCAGAATATAATCTTTATTAACATTAATCCCAAATTGTTAATCTTTTAAACTATTTATTTATTTACTTTTAGGTAATATTTGATGATAAATATTGATTACTGAAACATTTCCACACTAAATATTAAGCATATTTTTCTTAGTTGTAGATACAGGTAAAATACAGTTAGTGTTAATTAATATATAATAATTGAATTTCTTTATTGGAATAGTAATACAATAATAGTATTTATCTAATGAAATTAGTAGGTACTGTTATAGTATTACTATAATATTTTTTTACTTATTGCAATATAACAATTTATTATATAGAAACTGAATAAAATTTATTTCCAAAAAACTGGAAATCTATACATTCATGAAGGTATATAATCAATTTTGTGTTGCTTTGGCATAAATGTTCCAGACTTTCTAAGTGATCACAGTGGGCAATTTCCTGCCCTTGAGCATGATGTCAAAACATTTTGTGACCAATTGTACATAACCTTCTTATATACAATTATATAATATTTATCAGCTTCCATTTTTAATTTTAAAAACATTAATTTAAAAATGGTAGAAGAATGAAATCTGATATATGTCAAAATAAACATTAATAATGAATATTAATGAGTTTTAAAAAACTTTCCTGTTCAATAATTAATATATTTTTTAGATCAACTTAAATTGATGATTGTGGTAGCTATTAAGGTCAAATTTCTTGTACATTATAAAATTTTTTCAGTTTGTTATAAATTAAAATTATTAACGTTTAATAAATCATCCAACACCTGATGCCAAGAAAATGTTTATTAAAGAAACATTAACATTTTCAACCTAATATGATATGCCATCTTCAGATGCAAGTATTCTCAAACATATTTAACTTAATATTTAAACGTCAAAATGTTTGAATACTTTTACGTTTAAATTTAAAACCAAAATACTGGATAAAATAATAAATAAATAATAAAATAAAACAAATATACTAAACGAACTAATACAATAATGATGTAAATAATATAATAAAATAAAAATAACATATTGTTATTAATTAAAATAAAAATAACATATAATTATGTTATTTTTATTTTATTACATTATTTACATCATTATTGTATTAGTTCATTTAGTATATTTGTTTTATTTTATTATTTATTTATTATTTTATCCAGTATTTTGGTTTTAAATTTAAACATAAAAGTATTCAAACATTTTGACGTTTAACTATTAAGTTAAATACATTCGAGAATACTTGCATCTGAAGATGGCCTATCATATTAGGTTGAAAGCATTAATGTTTCTTTAATAAACATTTTCTCGGCATCAAGTGTTGGATGATTTATTATTTAAGGAGCTGAGTAAGATATTTGATCATTAATGTTTATTCATTATTACAATAAAGCCTCAATTTAATGGACTTTGATTTAGCAAAATTTGGATTTAACAGACAAAGTTTCCAGTCCTTATGTCAAAAATTAACAGGTTGTTAATTATCAAATGCTTTTTATATGTAATTAAATTAACAGATTATTTTTTTCAAATCTCAGTCATTTCTCTTATTTACATTTTATTTTCCAAAAAATATTTGTTGATTTATTTGATTTATAACATTAATACAACAACAATACATTAAGCAACAATACATAAAGAAAACTTTTCTGTGAAATTAAACTTCTCATGTACACAGACATATATACTTAATTTTAATTACACAAATATATCTACATAAGTAAAAAGTGATAAACTAGCTAATTTGTCAATTTTTTAACACATGCATTTGGCAAACCTACTTTATAATATAATAGACTTTCATCTTTAATGGACACCACCTTTCTGGAATAAGTTCATTAAATTGAGGTTTTTCTGTATAGTTCATTTTTATAATTTACTAGCTGCAAGGACCCTCTTTGCTGGGTTTTTATTTGTTTGTACATTTGTATGTAATATATTTTTTTTTATATATAAAAGACTGTTTTTCTAAGTAATCTAGCTGCAAAGACCTGCTTCACTGGGCAAAAAGTAATGATAGTGAAGATTAAGATAATTACATTATAGCCAATCTTACCTGTTTTCACAGAATGCAAGAATTAGGTCCCCTGTTTCCAGACTAATTAAAGACCTGGTCCCGATTCTATTTCTGAACGTC
>NW_019387063.1:37729-53169 GCF_000671375.1 Centruroides sculpturatus | reverse complement strand
TTAATTAATTAATTTAGATTAAACTGGAAGAAAAGAATTGGCCCAAAGTGGGACTCAAACCTGCAACTCCTGCTTACCATGTGGATAGGCTACCAGTTATACTACCCTATTCTAAATTATTTAATAAATACTAATTTAATTATAATTATTAAATTTAATAAGAGATGACATCTAACACCTCCTTTTAGTGACAAATAATTTAGTAATTAATTAATTAAATATAATCATGGAAAAGAAGCCCAATATAATCTGGTGGTTGTTTGGCTTTACAGATTTTTATCAGGTTTTGTGATGTTTGTTTAATGGTATGTTTAGGCATTCTTTTAAACTCATTCTCTTTTTTGTTTTATTAATCATGTTCTCTCAGGCATCTTCAATCAAACTTCAAAAAAGAAAAGATAATTAGGAGGATGTATATTCTGATTTCTTTAACAGAGGTTTAGTGCTATAATTCTAGATCATAAAGACCATTTATATTATTTTGATGACTAAGTATAAAATGTAAATATTTATACTTATTCATTAAAATGACATTTTGAAAAAGTCAGCTAAATGATAGCCTTTTGTTTTAGAAAGTGCACATTAATATACAGTTTGCTATCAATTCTCTCAAAATATTACATTTTCGTGATAGAATCTTCTCAGTACCTTTGTGAGATCAATGAACAAGACAAAGACACAAAATCGAAAATAAATAAAATAAGATACAATAATTTTATTAATTCGCTCGTTATGATACAGGATTCAGAGGATACTAACAACGCTACTCCCACCGAATAATTCACACAATCCAACCACTGTACAATATAGATTCCTGACAAAGAATGTGCACGTGTAGTTCTTTGTCTGACACGATGATGTAATTACTTAAAATTATATAAATTAAAACTAGATTCTTATAACTACTTATAACTATTGAATGAAAAAGGCTTATTAGGAAAGTTAGAGAACAATAGTAAGGGATAGAAAAGAGAGTATTCACAACTTGATGAGATATACTATTTGCAATGATATGTCTTGTTGGGTTGGTGACTAACTTCACTTTTATCACTCTCTAAAATAATAGTTCTCTCGATGCGTTCTTATTTCTCATAATCAATTTCTTTTTTTTATTTCTCATTTCCAAAGTTCTCATCTCTATGATACAATGCTAAATGTTCTGGGGAGACTCCAATTCACTCTCTCTCTCTCTCTCTCCTTCAGGTTTCTGCTCCGGAATGATGTACGTGTTCTCCCTCTTTCCCTCAGGGCTGCATTCATCTCCTTTGTTTCTGGGGTTAGTCATCCACATACCAAAGAAAGGGTAAAATAAGAACATTCCAGAAAGGATAGATAGATAGGACAAAGAGAGGAAGCAGAGAATATACAATGTAAAAATAATATAATTATACACAAAATATACAATTTAAATATGGCGTGTAGCCACACCTTTTTACTTTCCCAGCTGTTATGCATACATAACAAGGGAAAATATTGGAATCATATTAAATTTGAACCTCTGAGTTTTTTGAAAATCTCCACATTTTGAGATCATCTGAATCCAAAAAAAGGCAAAAAATTCCATGTGTTAATGCATGTTTGTGTCTATTTCACTTAACATCTCAGGATGGGGTAATGATGAAGAAACAAAATTTGGCTTCATAGCTTATGTATAAGGTGCATTGATGCTATTAAATTTTGATAGTTAACAAATTTTGATAGTTAAAGGTCAAGAGTGTGAGGAGATAAAGGGAAGACATGTGTTATATGTCATGAGGAAATTAATGAAGATTTTATTTGTTATTAACACTTACATTTTTTTTTTCACTTTTTATAAAATTCATCATCTGCCCTCAAAATTAAGCTTTTTTGCCATTTTACAGTAATTGAAAATATGCTTTTTATAACAAAATCTCATAACAGATAGTGCCCCACAAAATTTTATTTTGCTTAATAATATAAAAGTTATATTTTTAATAAAAACTTGTAACAGCTGGGAAAATTATGCAACTCTCATTGCTATATTTTTTTTCTTTTTTTTTTTTTTTAAATATTTGATTTTTACAAGAATAAATAATTTAGACAATTTACTGTTTCTATCACTTTAATGTTTTTTTCTTTTTTGTAGTGTTTTCTCACAGAATAATCAGACTAATTCTTTTGAAGTATACCTTTATATTTAAGAAATACCAACTAGTGCTGACATGAAAAAGTAGACAAAGCAACCTGTCAAATTATTACATTTGTTTTATCTTGCAATTTATTGTACAATAGCTCTGAGGATGTTGCCAGCCCTTAGGCTATGTTGTTACTGGTGATGAAAATATATTAACCGTATATGCCTGATTGTGTAAGAACGCTGATTGGGGGGAATTTTATTCCCTACTGTTGGGATGGTCTAAGGTCTACGCGTAAGTGGGTGACGGTTTTTAGAGGCAGCAAAAGACAAGTGTTTTACAAAGGCAAACTGTTTATTCTCAAGCGAAAATGCTTACATAAATTTTTTCGTTAGAAAGGTCCTTAGGTTCCAAACTTTAAGATACCTTCAGATCCGATCTGGTTTTGTGTTGTAAGAATTTTCGACGGCGATTCTGGTCTTACGTCGTAGGGATCCCTGGACAGCCTTGAATGAAAAGTTTGAAGTCTCGAAAGTCGATGCACAAAAGAAGAACGGAGGTACAAAAATAAGCGGATATACATGAACACAACAGAGGTCTAGTGAAAGTCTTAGTGGAAGCTTCGTTGTCCTTGGAAGTGGTGTTTTTATAGGTTTTTTGAGATCAGCTTCTTGCTAATTGGATAGACCTTACATCATCGTTTTCTAATTGGTCTTCCACCTGTTTCCAGGTGTAAATGGAGCTTTGTAAAGTTCACGAGAAAGTCAGCTGAAGATGGTTTATCCGACACCATCTTTTCGTCTCTGATTGTGTTTAATTGTTGACTATGACACCTACGCTCATTTTGATATTTTTTCTAGTTTTGTTTTACTTTCCAAACTGTGTCTTAACTTTTAATATTTTAAATTTCCTTCTTTTTATATCTAAAATTTGGTTTTTCCATCTACTTTTGATGAGTGTCAACGTAAAAGTCAGGTGTCACTGTTTCGACATTTATATAATTTGTTTTCTTGATGGTTTAACTTAAGAAATTTTTACAAATCTTTTTTTTTTTTGGGGGAGGGGCTATTTTCGAGGCCTCACATTTGCACACTTTTAATATCAACAGTTTATTTTAAATCACATTAACACTTAAATATTGGGTTGTTCAGAAATTAAGTTCACTTTTTTCCGTGGAAAAAAAACAATATTTTTATAATAAATAAATATTTTATTGAATTATATATTGACCATTTTGGTCAAATACCTGTTGTCATTGTTTCTGGTAGTAGCATGATTTCACATTCATAAAAGTTTTGATCGTTGCTTTCAAAAACTGATCCAAGTGATTTTTGACATTGTCATTTCAAGTAAATGTCTTACAGTTACAAAAAATTTGTATAGACAGGAACAAGTAATAATCTGAGTGTGCTCGATCTGGCGAATATGGTTGGTGTGATAGTATGTCCCATCTAAGTTATAACAGTTTCTGACGAGTTACCAAACTTGTGTGATTTGACATTATTGTGGTAAAACACTACACCTGTTTTGTTGATCAATTCTTGCCGCCTTTTCTGTTTGATGATATTACTCAATTTGTTTACTCAATTCAATTTTTTTTTTACACTTTCGAATCAATTGTTAAATTGTCTGGTAAAAGCTCCAAAAAAAATTTCCTTAAAATCCACCAAAGAGAGCATCTCTCTTTAAGAACATGTGGAACTCATATATTAAGTAATGAATCAATTGTTAAATTGTCTGGTAAAAGCTCCAAAAAACTTTCCTTAAAATCCCACCAAAGAGGGCATCTCTCTTTAAGAACATGTGGAACCCATATATAGAGCTTTGAAACAAAACAAATTTGTTTCAAGTAATCATAAACAATTCAATTTAATTTCTTAGTGATTTTACGTGTTGTTATTCGGCAGTTTGCTTCAATCAGTACCTTTATTTTGTTTTCATTGGCTTCAACTGGCCATCCAGAACGTGGTGCATCTTCAATATTGAAATTGCCAGAACAAAATTTTGTAAACCAGTTTTGGCACTGTCGTTCTGTCAATACATCTTCTCCATACATGTCAAACAATTTTTTTCTCACTTGAACAGCATTCTTACCTTTTCGATAATAAAAGAGCAAAATATGCTAAAAATGCTGCTTTTGATCTTCCATATTTGATGGGACACAAAAAATAAACAATTGCACAAAATCTAACAAAATTTTTTACAAATAAACCTTAAAATGCCAGCTGTCAAAATATATAATGATAATACGGTTTAGAATGAAAATGGCAGGAAAAATACGACTAATCCGTCTAGTGGTAAAAAAAATGAACTTACTTTACGAACAACCTAATATTAGTTAGTATTATAGAATATATCAAATTCAAGTTTAGACTTTATAATCATATCCTATGATATATTAAAATTTTTAAACATTAAAGATTTATAAAATACAAATAAGAAATTAATGAAATGCATGATAAAATGACATCAGAGAACATAAATCTTATAATATTAATAAAAATATTCATCATCATTTTTATATTTTGACTTAAAATAAATCTGTATTTGTGTTTAATTTTATTTCATTATTTTACAATTTTTTTATATTTAAATAATTTTTTAATATTTTGTAGTAAGTAATGGCTGATAAGAATTTTGTTTCATTTTGCATCTGACAATTCTAGAATAAATTTTTGAATTAAAAGATAGATTAAGTTTTATGAAGAAAATAAATTTTGAAAAATATTTGCATAAAACAATGTCTTAATAATAATATAAAAAATTTCGTTTATATTTAATATTTTATTATATTAGGAAGCAAAAATTGAATAATTTTTGTAATCACAAAACTATGAACTATTATGTATATATAAATTTATACATGTACAATAGTAGATCCAGAAGAACCTAAAGGGATGCTTAACTCAAAAGTATTTAATTAATAAGGATCTTTTATTAACATGTACGGTACATGATGATTGTATTACAAATGGCCTGATAAATGGTTTATTAGACTATTTTGTAATACAGTACAATTGTATTTGCCATTATAAATGTTTTTAGAAACAACTTTTTGAAGTTTGAACAAATAAATTTTTATTTTGTTTTATGTCAATGGGGAGGGCTTATGTCCCTGTAGCTCCCTAGATTGTAGTCCCTGTAGCTCTCCTCTCCTGTACATGTATACTATTTATGTCAGTGGCATGTCATCATTGGAAGCGGTGGAAGCGCCGCTTCCCTTGTATTTTCTAAAAAAATAAATAAATATTAATTTTAATTATATGAAAATAATCACACAATATTCTATTATAACCGAATTATGTATCTTATTACAAATTTCTATACTACATATGAAAAAAAAATAAGATTGCTATTGTATATTCGAATATTAGTGGCGGAGTGGAAGTGCTGTATTGCCAATATCCAAAAAGTCAGATTTGCGCATGTGCTTTACAGAGCACCAACCTAACCTGGTTTAGCTGGTGGAAGCCTAGGATCTTGGGTGGATGCTACACATATAACGCTTCCAATTTTATCTAGGACTGGTTCTGGGCTGTTAGACGCCTGCTCGCTAGATATTTGGTTGCCCTTGCCCGATTATGCGAATCATGAGTAGATTTATAACTTAACCCAACTGATAGGAATTTTCTAGTATATTTTTATGATAGTTCTGTATAGTTGACAGGAGTTTAAAAAAATTCATTAAAATATTTGATATTTTTATTCCACTTTCCGATTTTATATTACTTACGGATTTCAATGTTAAACCAGTTATATTATGATTTCATATATCCCATCTTTAAGGGGATGTAGATAAAAACATGTTCAATTCTTGTACAATGTTAAAAAATAAACTGTTATTTTGGTAGCATCATTTACAACTAAATTTAATGAATGAGAGAGATGCACGAGGTACAGAAAAAGCTCTAGAATTTATTTTCCTTAAATTTACAATTTATGTATCCGTTGTGATAAAAATTTGTCTTTCTACTTCTTTTCCGAGACTACAAATATTCGCGTACAAAGTAAACAGTTTCAACTTATTTCTATTAAGAACTAGTTAAATAATTAAGAGATTAGGGAATTAGGGACATAAATAAAACCCTGCTGAAAGAGCCGGAACATTACTTAAAAGCTTAACCGAACCAATCTCTAGTCAAGTACAGTGGGGACTGATTCCTTCATAATATTAGATGTAATAAAGACAGAAATTTTTCCTGTTTAATGAGAGTGATAGAAAAGTTGTAAATTTTGGAAATTTCTGTGTACATCTGGTCCTAAAAATAATTAGTTAGAAAACAAATGACTATTAAGTTTAACAAATTTAGATTTTTACAGCTATGGTGAGAAACGTTTAAAATTTACAACAACCCTGTCGCGTCCTTTGAGATATGCTAGTGATGTGACAAAAAAACATTTGACATTGACCGGTATTGGTACCCTTGGGATTTGGCAGTCTGCATGCATGCACGCACTGCACACCTAGCAGGACTGTCTCTGATTCCACTTGTAGGGAGCTATTTGACTAAGTGGTTAAGATTTAAAAAGTAAAGATTTTATGTTATTTTTATGTACGTTTCTTCACAAAACTATATTTAATTATAATTTTCTTTAAAAGTATATTCATACAATTGAAGAATATTTTGTACCAGGTATGTATATCCACCACACATTTTATTTCACCAAGTAAGTTTTTATAATTTTATTTTTAATTTTAGCCCTTATATCGTGGCTAGCGATTCGGAATGTAATTGCGATATTGAAAATTTATTTTAAAAAAGTTTTGGCTCGAGATCATATAATGAAAAAGAAAACATTATTAAAAGAGAAAGGCCAATGCCTAAGTTAAATATAAACGCTTCAATAAAAAAATTTGTTCGATATTTTCACGATAAAATGGCTCTGTAAATGCATAAAAATGCATTTACAGAGTGAAATTAGTGTGTGGAATAAGAATGTCTTTGACAATTTAGCTGGCAAAAGACACGAAAAATCGTCGATTCTTTCGTATTTGAAGCAATTTGGAAATCGAAGCGGAATAGAATTTAACATTAGTAAATAATATAAAATAAATATTGAAAATTATAACGAGATAGTTACGGCTAATAGATATAAGTATATTATATCTAAATTAATAGATGTTATATGTTTTCATCAAAGCAAGAATCAGCATTTAGAGGCATAGGGAATCTATTGAATCTAATAACAGAGGTAATTATATTGAACTTGTTTATTTATTAATTATGTCAGATAAATAATCTATTAAAAATACATTTATAGAAGTAACTGATTGCCCTGGAAGTTGGCTTCTTTCAGAAACACAGCTTCCCTACCATCAAATGTCACGGCACGCCACTGATTTACGTATACATAATTTGTACATATATTATAAAAATGAATTACATATAGTTATATAAATAGACTATATTTTATAAATTTAATGATTATAAAATTAATAATTTAAATAATAGTTATTAAATCTGTAACTCTGCAAAAAACTTTTGTCTCTAGGTTTCACCTTATATTGCAATTGTGCGACAATTTCCATTTGAGTCTTTACTTCAGAGAATGTCAGTTGTTACTCGAGAAGCTGAAAGTGATCATTTTGATGTTTATATTAAAGGAGCTCCAGAAATGATTTCATCACTATGTAAAGAACATACTGGTAAACTACACTCAATATAATTAAAACAATATTTGTATACATAATTTTTAGTTTTTCAGTTTATATATGTTAATAATAATTTACCTTAATTAATTTTAGAAAGTAATAAATTTTTTTTTATAGTTCCCGAAAACTTCAAAGATGTCTTAGAATGCTATACAAGACAAGGTTTTAGAGTTTTGGGTGTAGGATCCAAATCATTAAATTCATCTTTATCTTGGGATGAAATAATGACTATTCCAAGGTTATTACTAATAAATTTTATAAAAACTAGTGTAAAATAATATATACATATTAATTTTTAGATTATGCATTTTTTTTTTGGTTATTATTGATACAATAATTTTATAGTTGTCTTGTAGTCCATGCAATGAAAGGGTAGACATGAGTCAGCATAAGCTGGAACGGTCTATGTCAAATGAAAGGAATGGAAGGAGACATGTGGCTACTCCCCTTGAGACTTGATATATGATCTATTTCAACTGTTTGTTTTTTGCATCTCCAAAACATTTTTATGCCATCTCTATCATAAATAATTTTATTGATTTTATTAATTTTTCATTTTTTTTCATAAATTTTATTACTTACTCTTAATTTTATCTTACTCACAAGTTAATCACTTGTCTCCTTTCCTCTCTTTCATCTGACATAGATCCTTTCACTTAAGCTGATTCATGTCTATTCTTTTGCTGCGCAAACTATAGTAATGAGATATAATACTTTAAATCAATAAAATATATATAGTAGGAGACATTTGATTTTGTAAGGTTGCCGACAGGGTGCAAAAATGTCAAGAGGGTCGAGCAGTTGCAAAGGGTCATATGTGGGCAATCAGCACTGAGACAGACTCTATGGTTACAAGAAACCGTTTATTTGACACGAAAGAAACTTACAAGATTTCCGTGATATTGGAAGTTGTACGTTGGCAGCGGCCTCTGGGTCTTCCTGTCCTTTCCAAGATAGTCCCATTTTGAAAGAATGTCCCTGGTTCATGAATGACCAATTCCATTGATGTCTTGACGACTCCGGGATGATGGGTCAACTTTGGTTGATGAAAAGATGTCAATCCACGGTCAGGAGATGAAGACGAAGATGGGCATGGGACACACACACAACTATAGATCTACCACTTGAAACTTTCGGGAGAAGAAGCCATCACGTCCTTGAATTCTCAGGTTTTATCTGTTTTCCTCCAATTCCACTTTCCGATTGGTCTTTCCTTGTCACCTGGTGCCTTTGAAACCTTTTGGAGGCACAGGAGAAGTCAAAATCAAAGTTTAATTCAATTCTCATCCAGAGATAGTTGATCTTCATTTTTTCATTGTTCTATTGTTTAAAAGTTCTTAAAAGTTCATGTCATTTTCATTAAGAAAAACTGTTTCTAACTTTAATAATTTTGTCCTTAAAAATAAATGATTTTAACGCGAATTTCAGTGAGGTTCGGACCTGTCCAGAGTCTCACAATTTCTTACAAATTATGAAACTTAAATTTCCAGGACTACTTTAATGATATAAACTAGTATATTGTGCAACCTTGTTGTATAATGATAGAATTGAGATGGAGCTTCGAAAGAAAGATGTAGTCCTTACAAGTGCTTGGCACAGACTGGTGATCCTTGCATCTGCTGCTTTGGAGGAGGCAATCCAAAAACAAAGCACTCTACACCAATTGCTTTGTTCTTGTGTTTTGTTCATTTATTGCACCTATTATCTGTTATCTATTATATGCAATACTGTTTTTACCTCAAACTATGTTAGGTGCACTGAGTATAGGGTTTCTTTCCTGGGATTCTTGCCGTTTATTCCCTACGAGAAAAATCCCGGGAAATTTTATTTTTCCGGGAAATCTCGCATTTCAATAATAATTTACCATGTCAGGTTTTCTTTCTATTATTTATTATACAAAAAGTTGCATCTTGAAGACTCACCTAAAAGAGAAATTTTGAGGTTTCTTGCTGCATATTATTACCTATGCTTTACAAGTCTCTACTTGTTAGTTCATGTAATATCTATGTATTGTGTTTGCGCATCATTGAACAGCGGAGACTTGCTGAAAGTAAATATTACTCATCGCACTTTATTTTTTATTTCATCTTTAGAAATAAATTAGTATTTTTTTCATAATCATTAAAACTCCCAATGAAAACGTTTTATTTTACTTTCATCTTATAATGTAGGAGAACATAAATTAATTGAGCCTAACCTGTCCGTATGGATGAGATTGGCCCTACACTTTTAGTTACTTACTAGAAAATAAATTAAATTATTCGAATTTATGATATTCCTGTATGATCTTTTTTATTCATATAAAATTCTATTTTACTATCTCATCCCGGAATTTCCCGGGATCCCGGGAAAAGAAATTATTTGTCCCGTAATTCCGCTGGAGGCAAATTTCCCGGGAAATGAGAAACCCTAACTGAGTATCATCAAAGAGAATGGATATTATCACTCTGATCCCATTGTATCTCAAAATGAAGTCATGGACTTCCATTTTTTTATTATATTTTTGTATTCCTCATTTCAATTAATGGAAAATGGCAACATTTTATGAAAATTGGTCCATTAAATTTTGAGAACAAACTCCAATTTTATAAGCCACAAAGAAGACATGCTAGCAACCTTTAGACATTGTATGACAAGCTTGCACAATGCCACTTTGTCATGCGTGTTCATGCTACAACCTTGTATCTCAAAAACAAAGTCATGGATCCACATTTTTATTATACATTGGATTCCTCACTGCAGTTAATGGAAAATGGCACAGTTTAATCAAAATTGATCATCAAATTTTGGGAATGAACACAATTCTGTAAGCCAGTGTAGAAATAACACTCTTCTTTAATAAATCAACCAATCTTTATTTCAGACAATTAGGGATTACCCTGTCATTTGGGGATTACATTTAAATACAACTAAATTAATTAACAAAAAAATAAATTTACAGTCAAAAATAGAAAATCACTTTTTCTTTCAAATATTACTTGACTTAAACAGTCAAGGATTTTTCAAATCCTTCTTTCAATGTTTGTTAAATTTAATTTGATTACAAAACAAAGAAAATTTAGCAAATCATGGGAGTATAAAAACAAAAAAAATATACTTTATTTGTAATTTCAGTTTTCTTTAAATGTTTCAGTTGCTATTTTCAAATATATATATATATATATATATTTGAAAATAAATTAAAATATATATATATATATATTTTAATTTATTGAGTTTTATAAATTATTATTATTGTTGTTGTTGTTATTATTATTATTTTACTTCTAATTTATAGAGAAGATCTGGAATGTGATTTTAATTTCCGTGGATTATTGATTCTTCAGAATCCTCTAAAACCAGAATCTCTTCCTGCAATTAAGACTTTGAGAAATGCAAACATTAGAACTATAATGGTTACAGGTATGTATTGAAACTATATCATCATAGAGTATAACCTAAACTATGTAATACTGAAGTTGTTTTGATAGTATATGTCAATTATGATTTTTTATTAAATATTCTATGTTAAATTTTAGATTAGAACAAATAAAAATATTGTTAATTTACAAAATGAACATAATAATCAAAATATGGAGAAGATTTTTTTTATTTTATTTGAAATTAAAAATTTATAACCCAGAACTACAGAACTAATTAGTTTATCATACTGAATTTTGTAAAAGTTAATACAGATTATAAAAGTAAAAAAAAAATAAAAAAATAATATAATATTATACATCTTTTGCAATATACAGTAATTCATGCTTTTATATAGGGTAATGTACAGTACATGGTGATCATAATTAATTAAAGAGTAAGTGAGATGGCCATAAAGCAAGGTTTTACTGTATCTATAATTTAAATGGGATTAAATCTACAACTTTCTTAATATTTAACTGTTAGATTGGTAATATATCTTAACATACACTGTGTTTATTTACTAATATCATTATATAATGAAACAATTATTATTATTTATTATTAAAAATTAGCTGTATTTTGAATTTTATAAGGAAAATTCAAGTTGATTTATTTATTAATTTTCATAAATTAATGTATTGTTTAATGTTGAAATTAATTAATATATTTAATTGGTTATATATTATTTTAATTTTAGAGTTAACTGTTCTGAATTTCTTTATAAGTGTTTTAAATCTAAAAGATTTACTGATTTGTAGTCATTAATTTTTTTTATAGGGGATAATTTATTAACAGCCATAACTGTTTCAAGAGATTGTGGAATGATAGATGAATTTGATTCTGTAATAACTTTGGAAGCAGAGCTAAAATCAGATGAAAATAACTTAAAAATTTATTATTCTTATGCGAAATTACCTGGTTTTAGTGAAAAATTAAATGTTGGACAAAATGGAATGATTGAAGTTAGTAAGGAACCTTTTATTGTTTTCTCTTAGATGCAGTAGCATTGATGTTATCAAAAATAATAAATGATTTATTTCCATGTAAACATTAAATGAAACTTTAAGTTTAACTTAAAGTGTAAAACTGACTTTTACTTATAACAAATTTATTTATATGACTTATTCTAAATGCAAATAGTGTTGTTAATTAATAACATGATTTAAGCACAATTATTTTATACTATATTTTATACTTTTATTATCTAATATTTAAGATTATAATGCTAAGTGAAGATTAATGTTAAATCATACATAAAATGGATAGTTCTAATGAATTAATTTAAACAAATATTTTATTACAACCGAATTATGTATCTTATTACAAATTTCTATACTACATATGAAAAAAAAAATAAGATTGCTATTGTATATTCGAATATTAGTGGCGGAGTGGAAGTGCTGTATTGCCAATATCCAAAAAGTCAGATTTGCGCATGTGCTTTACAGAGCACCAACCTAACCTGGTTTAGCTGGTGGAAGCCTAGGATCTTGGGTGGATGCTACACATATAACGCTTCCAATTTTATCTAGGACTGGTTCTGGGCTGTTAGACGCCTGCTCGCTAGATATTTGGTTGCCCTTGCCCGATTATGCGAATCATGAGTAGATTTATAACTTAACCCAACCGATAGGAATTTTCTAGTATNTGCTTTATTCTTCATAAGTGCTTAGCACCATATAAGGAAATTTATAAAGACCTTTTAACTAGAAGCAAGCAATCTAAAATTACATACATTTTGCAAAAGGTAAAGCATGGATCTGAAGATAATGCAGAAAAATGCTCAGAGGATAAGGATAACTTGCCAAAAAGAAAACGCTCTCGGTTAATTAATAGTGTTTTTAGTGATGACGAAGAAAACATTGTTTAATTTATATTAATATGTATCACTTAAAAAAATTTTAATGAAGATATTTATCTTAATTATGAAAATATACTAGCATGTTTTTTAATATTTGGAACCTAACCCTCCTTCTCGTATTAGTTCTTTGTTTCGTATAATACGGATTCGCATAACACAGCAATTTTTTGGAACGTAACTACCGTGTTATACGGGGGTTACCTGTATTTTTATATAAATTTTTAGATTATATAAAAACTCTGATAATTTCAAATTATCTTAAAATCAACACACTTATCTTACAATGATTTGTTTTATATATGAATATATAGTATATGATAAGTGTTATTAAAAATTGAGGAAAAGAATGGCATTTTATGATATAATCTATATATATAAATGAGAATGTTTCTTTGGATGTTTCTTCACTGTATACATCTAGGCTGTTCAACCAATTGCCACAAAATTTGGCAGTTATGTTTATATACCACCAACTTAGATAATGTCGAACATTCCACCCCAAAATATCTATTGGATTTTGTAAATAAATTAATTTCAAGACAAGGGACATCAGTCAGAATTTATAGGTCTGCAATTTTTGCAAATTGCAGCCTGATAATTTTTCTATAAATGCGATATTTACAAGAACATACTTCCCACATAGTTTGTACAGTTTGTTGCAAATACTTTACCACCACATAAAAGTAATTATTATTGCATTTTTGCAAGATTTTTTTTCTTTAAACAATCATTTGAAGTCTTTTGGATGTTAAGGTTAACAACTTCAATCACGTGCACTGCCATCACAACCTATTCAACACAGATCACTTTTAAATTATTAATAGTAGACCAGTATTAATTAATAGTCATTGACCATTCTCTCTTCTGGGAGGTCAACGATTATTTTGGTCAAATTATTTTGACCTTCTGCAACAGTCTTCTTTCTATCAGACAAGTAGTATGGTGGCATTTGAATAGGAAAATTGTGTAATACAAAGTTACCAGTGAGCATAAAATATGTTTTAAGTGGTTTCAAGGGTGCCAAGTTTAAATATATGATCTGTTTTTTGCAAAATTTGTTGCAAAAATGTTTTTTGATTGGTTACCATTTGATATTTGGCTGTGAATGGTACAGTTTCCTAGAGTTAACATTAGAAAATAAATACGATATTGTAGTCTGAAGACCATGTGTTCTGTTGTGTAACCGGCTTGTAACCAGTTCCTCGGGTGGGTCACGGAGTAAAGGAGAGATGGGCCCTCATAGCGTAAAAGTTTTCTGTTTATTGTTGTAAAAGTTAATGGGAGGAGGGAAGATATATGGTCTGTAGATCATGTGTTCTATTAACCATAACCAGCTCCTTGGGCGGGCCACAGGGTAAAGAAGGGATGGGCATTCTTGATGACAACCAAAAAAAAACCCGGATCAAGGAGGAACAGAGGGAGATCATGCATGCTTAATGGAAGAAGCAGGACTTTTCGGAAAAAAGAAAGATGAGAGAAGACATGTAGATGATAGAGTCGTGAGATTTTTTTTTGTGTGTTGTTTCCTTTGTTTTAGTGTGCATTATAGCGAAGGAACAGAGCAGTGATCGGAAGGACTAGAATAAACTTTAAGTTCCTTGCATTGGAGTCATAGAGTGTGTGATTTATTTCTTTGAAGTTTCTTTTTGTTTTGTTCCTGCACAGGGAATACTCTAAAGATCGAATACTTCCCCACAATATCTTAAATTTTTTAAGATATATTTTCAATTCATGTCCACTTGACCAATGAGATTGTGCCATTTTGTACTGTCCAAGTATTGCAATAAATGTGACAATGGTAGGCTGAAATAACCAAACTTTTTATATAGTTTTTGTTTTAATATTTGTTATATTATAGTGTTTTGATTTATATAAATACAAAGATTATCTTATGTAAGGGTTCTTTATTTGTCTACTGTATACAATTTAAAAAAATTTTTAATGTGTTAGATTGGTCACTCAGTGCGATAAATCTTTGTAAATACAAATGAAATACTATAATATAATATAATAGAAGGATTAGAAGTACAAAATAATCTAATAATCTTAACCTTTGTTGTTGTTATTTTTGCCCAGGCAATGCCTGGGTCATCTGCTAGTTATATTTATTTATTTATTTATTTTACATATTATTGGAACTATCAGTTGACAAGAGATTCCAACCCCTGAATATCAGAATTTACCCCAAAATACAATTAAAATACTATAAAAAAAATAACAATCATCAATAACAATTAAAAAAAAAACCAAATTAAAAAATTTTTAAAAGAAAAAAACAAATGATAAAAGGAGATAAAGATCATCATACATTACAAAGAAAGCGTTGACAATAATGTTTATATTTTATAAAATCTTTATGCTGGTGATGTTCGATGGGTGACTTATGATCGATGGATTGATAAAAAAAAAAAATACATTTATAGAAGTA
>NW_019387063.1:8587-30465 GCF_000671375.1 Centruroides sculpturatus | reverse complement strand
ACTTCTGAAGTATAATTTTTTATTGTTTTTATATTTTTCAGTATATTTATTTTGTTTGTACAAAATAAAAAAATAATTTTTAACGATACAATAGTCTTAACATCGACAAAAATTCAACACAAAGTGACACGCAATGGAGAAAAATTTCAACATGGGATAGGTTAATATATTTTTTCGTACATAATCAGTTATCCGAAATATCGATTTTCCGGACAACCCCAGTCTTCAATTGATTTGGATAAACGACGCTCTACTATATTGGTAAAAGACATTAACAGAGCTGGCCCTACCATAGGGCGAACGAAGCAGCCGCTCCAGGCGCTAAGTCCTAGGGGCGCCTTAGTGGTAAAAAAATTAAAGGAAAAAATATATTTTTTCACTTTTCGATATTTTAATTGCAAGCGTGTGACCAGTATGTGAATGGCCTTATCTGTTGAGACGCTCGTAGTTCGAGTCCGTGGGCGAGGTTCCATCCCTGGGCGCCATAATAGGATCTCGCTCCATCCTAAAACTTGCCTCAGGCCGGCACTGGACATTAATATGGGTAAAAGGCATATTTATAAAACATAAAATTATTAAATAAAGATAAGGTTTATTCAATTTTTTTATGAAATAACTTAGTAAATATTAATTAGTTTTGGTAATTTTTTTCCTTAGCATTGTATATTTTATTTTTCTTAAATGTCAGTACTGGTTGTACCTGAGTCTTTCCATTTATTTGAGCTCCAGCAGACAATAGATTAAAACAGAATTAAAAAAGCAAAGAAAACAATGTAATTGTATAATACAGAGCATTATAAGGGTATATACATTAGAAGAATATAGAATCTCGTTTTAGCAGATCATAAAACAATGAATATCTAATAATAATGGATTTTTTTCCCTAGGTCCCACCAAATCAATGTAATTTTACCTACTTTTAGCAGTTCTGAAACTTGGAATAACTTGGAAAGATTATTTTTTAGCTCTACCTATTGTAAACTTCACAATTATTGTATTCAACAGTTATTGTATTCAATAGGCAGAAAAGCAGCACAAAAACAAACCAAGATAAATGAGTATTTTAATAAATTCTGAAATCAGTGAAGTGCTAATGAGCATAAGTAATTTGCCTCTTTTTGCACTTACAGTTTCCATCAGCTTTATCATAAACATGTACTGTACAGCATAATATATGATCTTGTAGCATACATATTTCTACAGAGTAAAGAATAGAGATCTCAAGAGACTGAATAATTTCAATTACTAGATTTCTTATATATAGGAGGTTGAAAAATGGAAATTTTTCCTTATAATGGATACTTTCCTGGGTGTGAGGGAAATCTGTTGTTCACAATATAATGGATTCTAGGAACAATGGATGATTTCCAGCAACCCAAGCAATTCATTAAAATGAGATTCTACTGTAAAATAATAAAAATGTGTGTAATAGAATCTATTCTTATGCCAATTTTATTTTAACTGATTGCATTCTATTGATATGTGATTTGGACCTTATTTCTGTTCTGTGCTTCATCAGCTAAGAACCATGCCACAGTAATTGAACTTCATTGGTGATTGACACAATATTTGTATAAAATCAGTGATCTCACTCTTTCTAATTAATAAGTCTCATTCATGCACCAAAAAGATGCTTAGCAGCTCTGCTACCAGATAGTAGTGTGCTGCTTGTAGTTGCAAGATTCAAAATAGCTTATTTAATTTACTAAATTAATATATTTCTTATTATTACAATCCTATTAATTTTATTTTATGTTTTAACTATTAAATGCTAAATTGTAGATAAATAATATATTAATGAAACTGGAAAATAATTAATAATTTTTTTTATAATTACAAATTTTCTAATATGTTATTTCAGATTGTTCAAAAAGGGACAATTTTTGCTCGAATGTTACCAGAACAAAAGTTACATTTAATAGAAGCTCTTCAAAATTTAGAGTATGCTATTTTGATGAGATTATAATATACTTTTATAGTTTTGTTAATTATTTATTAAATTTATTTGAATTTTATTTATAACTATCATACAGGAGTAATATGTTATATTTTTATTGATTATCTGACAGCCTGAGCAATATTGTTCTGTGCCCTTTGTGAAGTTAAATTTAATAATGAGACATAAGTAGTTACAAGTTGTTTATTTTGATTATTTATTAATTTTTTTCTTAATTTTAATGAATATCAAATTTATTTAAGTTTCTAAATAATATTTTTATTACATTTACATTTTATTAAAAATAGAATTATTTTAGCATTGTAATTTTATTATTTGTGAAAAGTATTTAAATAAATGTTTGTAAAAATTAGTTATTTACTATTTAAAAAAAAAAGAATTTAAATTTAATGGATTTATTATCTATACTTCATTCAAAAAAGGAAAATATTTATTTCATAAGACATGAATTTTCTTTAAAATTATATTATCTTTATTACTATCTTCAAATATATCTACATAAATTTAGGAAAGCATATAAGTGTTAATAATTTTTGAGAAATATTAAAATAATTAATTTAATGACAATGACATTAAAAATATGAAAACAAAGCTATATATATATATATATATTGACTCTGATTCTGATTTAAACCAATGATGGATCTAGAAGCATTATCATTAGGCTGAGGGAAGCCAAAGTGCCTGCCATCTGGGCCATTTTGATATAACTGTGAAATGATGTTAGGGTAGACAGAAAGGTTCAGGATGTCCAGACAGACCAAAAAGAGAAATGATCAGGGATACAAACTCATTTTCCAGTAACGCAATGCTCAATCACATGGCTAGGATTTTCAGGAATTTCTCTGTTATGTTGTCTTTCTTGGCCTGCCCAGTCTCCAGATTTGTTGCCCACATTTGTGGGACCAGATGGGATGCCAACTGTTGCCATTAAATACAAGAGATATGGAGTGGCAGTTGTAACATCTTTGATTTTTATTCTTTGTTATTTGTATTATAATCTTTTGTTGCAGGCATTATTTTTTTGGGAAGGATAACAGTTGTCTTGAGACATTTCCTTTTTTATATAAAATAAATAAATAAATAACGTCTGTGGACAAACTGTTGCAAATTAGCTTAAAGTATCTGTTTGCCTTCATATCTGATAATATTGTCACGTGTATCCAGGTAAAAGGTCATGCAAGGTACTAAAGGTTCTTTCAAATTGTACTGTTGTTTCATTGGAAATTGTCCCTTTGCTACAATATTTGTAATCACTTACTATCATTGTTGTTATATTTTTACATTAATAGTTTCATTCTTGGTGCATAACTGTTTTGTCAATGAATGCATATCATATTAAACTAGAGTAAGAAGTTTTAGCAAAGCATTAGATTGCAGAACTAAATCATTTTTCTAATTTCTTTGAACTATTTTTTGCAAAGTATTTCTTGTTCTCAAAATCAAATTGACATTGAAAAAAATTATTTCAAGATAAAGACAATGCAATATAATGAATGAAAAATTTAAATGAGTTTAATGAGCACACTTTTAATGCCCAGAAGAAATTCTTTTTGAATAGTATTAAAAGTCTTTCATTATGACATAATTTCCTCTAAAATATACATAGTTCTTAAACTTAATTGCCAAACTTTATATTTACATACTAATTTTTATAGTCATCAGGTAGGGATGTGTGGAGATGGAGCAAATGATTGTGGAGCATTAAAAGCAGCACATACTGGCGTTTCTTTATCAGTGGCTGAAGCTTCAGTAGCATCACCTTTTACATCCAGGGTACAGAATATTCAATGCATACCATTATTAATTAGGTAAGTTATTAAATGTAAATATCATTTTAGCAGTCAGTAAAAGTTAATTTTGTGAAAAATTGTTTTCTATTTGATCAATTTTACTTCAGAATTTTAGATAATATGAAAAAATTAATTATGTAATTTAAAATATTTATACTTCTATGCATTTGAAGCTAGAACTACTTAAAATGACTAAGACAAAACCTTTCACACTTTGTTTCTAGTGGTTTAATCACTAAGTACAAACGTTTTCAGCTGTTTTGAATGGCCTTCTTCAGGTACAATTAGGTCGGTTGGAACGTCGGTTAGCAGATATTCAAATGGTGTCACTGTTTACATAGGTTTCTTCTTACTAGTGACGTCATTGTTGATAACAAAGTTTAGACGATATTGATGTTGTTAATTATCTTTTGATATTAAAATTTAAGGTGTGTGAATGAAGAAGGCCATTCAAAATGGCCTAAAATGTTTGTACTTAGTGATTAAACTGCAGAAACAAAGTGTGAAAGGTTTTGTCTTAGTCATAAAATATTTATAATTATTTTACATTGTGTCTNTTCTTTTTTCCCTTACATGCACTTATTGTTGCTTAAATTGTAACTTTATTTATATTATTATTTATACAATTTTCAAAACAAGAAAAAAATTTGGAATAATTATATAGTCAAACCATATTATTACATTATTGGTTTATGCAAAGTCCATATTAATGCAAAGTAGAATTGCAGTCTAATGAACAGTGGAAGATAAGCATTCCAATGTTAAATTTTGTTAAATGTCAGTTAATAAATTTTGTTATATACCACCACTCCACATCAGGATATATGTACAACATAATTTATAACAGTTATAAATTTTGTTAATACAGAGTGCCAATTTTCAAGTCTCTTTCACTTTGTATTAATGGGATTTGATTGTATATAACTTTATTGATTAAAAAAATATATATTTATAATGGAAAATTATGTTTTAAATTATAAATTATTTTTTTCATTTGAATTTTTAAATTACAGTTTGATATATGACATTATCATTTATTGTAGTCGTGTACATTATGTGTAGTTGTGTAGTACATTTTTTATCATCAGATTATAAATACAGGCAGGAAATGATTTTTGAATGTAATGTGTTTCTAAAAACGTATTGTACATAAAAGTCAAATATCCAAAAACTGAACAGTAGATCTATGAATTTAAAGCAAGTTCCATTCCACAAAAACTAAGTACAGTACATTATTTCTATTTAGTTTATGATTAAATTTCTTATTAAAATAGGAAAGTTTCCTTTCTACTATGAATATTTTATAACTTTAATGCATGAAACATTACTTAAAATGTTAAGATAATAGATTAAACAGAAAAAAGACAATAAAAGTTAATTTTTATAAATAATTTTGATTTTACTGAAACCAAAACTGACAAAAAAATCTCACTGGTATAATGGCTCAAAACTTTTATTTGTTGGTTGAAAATGTATAAAAGTTCAAATTTGGCACACAAAAAATGATTTAGGGATATCAAAGTATCATGAATAAAATTCAACAAATAACATTTATAATCAGCACAAAAGAACTTTTAATCACCAATGTTTTCACCCAATTTTTATTGACCTTCAGACAACAGACAAAATCAAATGATATACAAAAATTAAATGATAGAATATAATGTAACTGTCTGTCTGAAAGTCGAATAATATAGGTGTATAATATATATATATATATATATAATTTGTAAAGTTAATCAACAAAAATTATTGAAAATATTTAAAAATAATTTTATAGCAAATTATTTATTAATGTTTGAAATTAAATTTTGTTATGAAATTTTTAGGAAATGTACATTCCATTTCGAAATGATGGAAAATATCATCTTGCTATGGAAGGTTCAACTTTTAATTTAATAAGAGATCATAGTGAACAGTTACTTCAAAAGGTATTTATTATTCTGTAAAATCTGTTTTGATTTAAACTCCATTTTCAATATTTGATGACTTCATGTTTGATGACTCCATTTTAAATAGAATATGAAACCAAAAAAAAAAAACACATACTTGAAAAATTATGAGTCAGATGTACATATGGCTGAAATATTTTTGAGACCTTTTGTCTAAGCTTCAAATTTTCTACTCTGAAGCTAAGACAAAAGGTCTCAAAAAACATTTCATCCAAACAAACTTTTGACTACTACAAATTTTTAAGTGTTTGTGTTTTGGGGTTTATCAAATATTTATTACTGTTGTTATTGTATTATTGCACCTTTTAATGAGTTTAATACTTGTTATTATTTTTAAAAAACTTGAACTTTGTAATATCTGCATCAATTTCATATAACAAATACTTTCATTTTTGAAAAATTAAAAACTACTAGAATACCTTCTGTAATGTGAGGAGCATATCCTGTAATAAGGGGATGCTAAATTAAAATATGTATCTGGATATTTCAGAATGTTAATGATAATATAAACAATTTCTATAAATCAAATATTTTTATTTTGAAAAGTGTTTTTTAATGTTAGAGAGGTTGCAGCCAAAGTTTTCATTTCTAAAATGTGAACGTTGGATTTCAGTGCCACCACCCTGTAAGCCTAGAAGTTTGACAATGGCATTTGGAACATTGAGCATGATTCCACTGACATTCAAAATGCCATTGTCAAACTTCTAGGCTTACAGGATGGCAGTGCTCAATGTTCACATTTTAGAGATGAAAACTTTGGCTGCAACTTCTCTATTATATCTTCATTCTCATTTATAGATTCCAACTATTGATGAGTCATAGCAAAACATTTTTATTTTGTTTGATTAAATAAATTTCTAATGATTTGAAATTATATTACTCATTCATGGATATAATTGATTCAGTTACATTTTAAAATTTTTATTTAAAGTACTTTAAAACATTTTTTAAAATATTTGAAAAGCTCCATTTTCTAACTTTTTATCAGTTTTCAAATATTACTCATGTTGTTTTCTGTTGTGCAAATAGTTAAAATTTAAAATCAGTAAAATTTTCAATCTCTAGGTGTCATAATTGACAATGTGCTTGTTTATGATATTTTTAAGTTTAAATCCTATTTTGAGATCTGTTTTCAAAATAAGTCTGAAAACATATTAAAAAACCAGGTTTTGAGATCTGTTTGGTAAACTTCCTGTTCAAGGTATTTCTAAATAATTCAATCAAATTAAAATTTATTTAATTATATTAAATTCCCTATCAATAGACCAGCCACACGTCAAGATTTAGGCATGAGATTTGCAGTACTGGAGTAAATGTCACAGTCTTATCCTGACATTCTTATCTTTGAATTTCACAGTTTTGCTTTTATGGTAAAAAAAATGAGTGATGCATTTTCTAATTTGTCCTACTTACACTAATTAATACTGGAGTGGAAATACAGCAACAAACCTTCTTTGAAATACCTTCTAAACAATTCTCAAGTAGCTTATTATTTTGATAACAACTAATGTTTTCGATCCTCAGCTGGATCTTCTTCAGGTTGAACATAAATGTTGCATTTTAAAAAATGTTCCATTAATCAAACATGTCTCCAGGTTAAATTAGCTGTGTGATGTCATTGTTATAAAGTGGGATACAAGATATTTAACTAAAGATTGATACTCATGCCAAATATTGTATAGTAGGATGGAGAGTTGATATCAAAAGTACTTGCGATAAAAAAGCACTTATAACGCCAAATTCAGTGAACTCTTCATCCTACTATAAGATATTAAACCCATTTCAAACCATTAGTTCTTTAAACTTTTAAAATTGGAGTACATAGCTCCACAGCACTCTCTCTATAAAAGAGATTGGTTGAACATAATTATGATATCAGCCACAACAAGCTCACCACCACCTTGGCTATTTATGCCTCATATAATGATATCCAGGCTGATCTACAGAATGCCACCATCATTAAGAGAGCCAAACAATTGGAAAACATTAGGGCTTTAGAATCACTGTAAATTTATAAAGCTGGAAAACAAAGGAGAAACATTAATTTTAAAGATGAAAAACGTTTGTCCTACACATGGCAGATATTATGTTAAACCACATCCAGGCCCTTTAATAACATCAAAATTAAAACATTTTAAAAATTTTTAAAAGTTTAAAGAAATAATGGTTTGAAATGGGTTTAATATCTTGTATCTTGCTTTATAACAATGACATCACACTGCTAATTTAAATTAATAACCTGGAGCCTCATTCGATTATTGGAGCATTTTAAAAAATGCAACGTTTATGTTCAATCTGAAGAAGATCCAGCTGAGGATCAAAAATGTTAGTTGTTATCAAAATAGTAAGCTACTGGAGAATTGTTTAGAAGGTACTTCAAAGAAGGTTTGGTGTTATTTTATCCTAATTTAATTTTACCATGTCTTATAAAACTTAATTATAGCTTATTCATGAATCTTGGCCAGGCTATAAAAATGTGCAAGGTCCAATGTATTTACTCAGTGAAGAGAACAGATTGTTGACAAATCTTTGAAAAAATGACTATGCATTACTAAAAAGGGGCTCTTGAAGTTTTTAAATGTTCAGAGTTTTATTTCCTGGTTAAGATATGTGAAGTGATCTGTACAGATAAATACAGTAGAGCGTCATTTATCCGAAACGTCAATTATCCGAAAGAATTCCAGTCGGCAAATTTAAATTTTCGCCAGCGCTGTGGCGCTGCAATCTTTGGCTATGTCTTGGGCTACTCAAATATTTTAGGTCTTTGATGCTAAATTAACTTCTGAAGTATAATTTTTTATTGTTTTATATTTTTCAGTATATTTATTTTGTTTGTACAAAATAAAAAAATAATTTTTAACGATACAATAGTCTTAACATCGACAAAAATTCAACACAAAGTGACACGCAATGGAGAAAAATTTCAACATGGGATAGGTTAATATATTTTTTCGTACATAATCAGTTATCCGAAATATCGATTTTCCGGACAACCCCAGTCTTCAATTGATTTGGATAAACGACGCTCTACTATATTGGTAAAAGACATTAACAGAGCTGGCCCTACCATAGGGCGAACGAAGCAGCCGCTCCAGGCGCTAAGTCCTAGGGGCGCCTTAGTGGTAAAAAAATTAAAGGAAAAAATATATTTTTTCACTTTTCGATATTTTAATTGCAAGCGTGTGACCAGTATGTGAATGGCCTTATCTGTTGAGACGCTCGTAGTTCGAGTCCGTGGGCGAGGTTCCATCCCTGGGCGCCATAATAGGATCTCGCTCCATCCTAAAACTTGCCTCAGGCCGGCACTGGACATTAATATGGGTAAAAGGCATATTTATAAAACATAAAATTATTAAATAAAGATAAGGTTTATTCAATTTTTTTATGAAATAACTTAGTAAATATTAATTAGTTTTGGTAATTTTTTTCCTTAGCATTGTATATTTTATTTTTCTTAAATGTCAGTACTGGTTGTACCTGAGTCTTTCCATTTATTTGAGCTCCAGCAGACAATAGATTAAAACAGAATTAAAAAAGCAAAGAAAACAATGTAATTGTATAATACAGAGCATTATAAGGGTATATACATTAGAAGAATATAGAATCTCGTTTTAGCAGATCATAAAACAATGAATATCTAATAATAATGGATTTTTTTCCCTAGGTCCCACCAAATCAATGTAATTTTACCTACTTTTAGCAGTTCTGAAACTTGGAATAACTTGGAAAGATTATTTTTTAGCTCTACCTATTGTAAACTTCACAATTATTGTATTCAACAGTTATTGTATTCAATAGGCAGAAAAGCAGCACAAAAACAAACCAAGATAAATGAGTATTTTAATAAATTCTGAAATCAGTGAAGTGCTAATGAGCATAAGTAATTTGCCTCTTTTTGCACTTACAGTTTCCATCAGCTTTATCATAAACATGTACTGTACAGCATAATATATGATCTTGTAGCATACATATTTCTACAGAGTAAAGAATAGAGATCTCAAGAGACTGAATAATTTCAATTACTAGATTTCTTATATATAGGAGGTTGAAAAATGGAAATTTTTCCTTATAATGGATACTTTCCTGGGTGTGAGGGAAATCTGTTGTTCACAATATAATGGATTCTAGGAACAATGGATGATTTCCAGCAACCCAAGCAATTCATTAAAATGAGATTCTACTGTAAAATAATAAAAATGTGTGTAATAGAATCTATTCTTATGCCAATTTTATTTTAACTGATTGCATTCTATTGATATGTGATTTGGACCTTATTTCTGTTCTGTGCTTCATCAGCTAAGAACCATGCCACAGTAATTGAACTTCATTGGTGATTGACACAATATTTGTATAAAATCAGTGATCTCACTCTTTCTAATTAATAAGTCTCATTCATGCACCAAAAAGATGCTTAGCAGCTCTGCTACCAGATAGTAGTGTGCTGCTTGTAGTTGCAAGATTCAAAATAGCTTATTTAATTTACTAAATTAATATATTTCTTATTATTACAATCCTATTAATTTTATTTTATGTTTTAACTATTAAATGCTAAATTGTAGATAAATAATATATTAATGAAACTGGAAAATAATTAATAATTTTTTTTATAATTACAAATTTTCTAATATGTTATTTCAGATTGTTCAAAAAGGGACAATTTTTGCTCGAATGTTACCAGAACAAAAGTTACATTTAATAGAAGCTCTTCAAAATTTAGAGTATGCTATTTTGATGAGATTATAATATACTTTTATAGTTTTGTTAATTATTTATTAAATTTATTTGAATTTTATTTATAACTATCATACAGGAGTAATATGTTATATTTTTATTGATTATCTGACAGCCTGAGCAATATTGTTCTGTGCCCTTTGTGAAGTTAAATTTAATAATGAGACATAAGTAGTTACAAGTTGTTTATTTTGATTATTTATTAATTTTTTTCTTAATTTTAATGAATATCAAATTTATTTAAGTTTCTAAATAATATTTTTATTACATTTACATTTTATTAAAAATAGAATTATTTTAGCATTGTAATTTTATTATTTGTGAAAAGTATTTAAATAAATGTTTGTAAAAATTAGTTATTTACTATTTAAAAAAAAAAGAATTTAAATTTAATGGATTTATTATCTATACTTCATTCAAAAAAGGAAAATATTTATTTCATAAGACATGAATTTTCTTTAAAATTATATTATCTTTATTACTATCTTCAAATATATCTACATAAATTTAGGAAAGCATATAAGTGTTAATAATTTTTGAGAAATATTAAAATAATTAATTTAATGACAATGACATTAAAAATATGAAAACAAAGCTATATATATATATATATTGACTCTGATTCTGATTTAAACCAATGATGGATCTAGAAGCATTATCATTAGGCTGAGGGAAGCCAAAGTGCCTGCCATCTGGGCCATTTTGATATAACTGTGAAATGATGTTAGGGTAGACAGAAAGGTTCAGGATGTCCAGACAGACCAAAAAGAGAAATGATCAGGGATACAAACTCATTTTCCAGTAACGCAATGCTCAATCACATGGCTAGGATTTTCAGGAATTTCTCTGTTATGTTGTCTTTCTTGGCCTGCCCAGTCTCCAGATTTGTTGCCCACATTTGTGGGACCAGATGGGATGCCAACTGTTGCCATTAAATACAAGAGATATGGAGTGGCAGTTGTAACATCTTTGATTTTTATTCTTTGTTATTTGTATTATAATCTTTTGTTGCAGGCATTATTTTTTTGGGAAGGATAACAGTTGTCTTGAGACATTTCCTTTTTTATATAAAATAAATAAATAAATAACGTCTGTGGACAAACTGTTGCAAATTAGCTTAAAGTATCTGTTTGCCTTCATATCTGATAATATTGTCACGTGTATCCAGGTAAAAGGTCATGCAAGGTACTAAAGGTTCTTTCAAATTGTACTGTTGTTTCATTGGAAATTGTCCCTTTGCTACAATATTTGTAATCACTTACTATCATTGTTGTTATATTTTTACATTAATAGTTTCATTCTTGGTGCATAACTGTTTTGTCAATGAATGCATATCATATTAAACTAGAGTAAGAAGTTTTAGCAAAGCATTAGATTGCAGAACTAAATCATTTTTCTAATTTCTTTGAACTATTTTTTGCAAAGTATTTCTTGTTCTCAAAATCAAATTGACATTGAAAAAAATTATTTCAAGATAAAGACAATGCAATATAATGAATGAAAAATTTAAATGAGTTTAATGAGCACACTTTTAATGCCCAGAAGAAATTCTTTTTGAATAGTATTAAAAGTCTTTCATTATGACATAATTTCCTCTAAAATATACATAGTTCTTAAACTTAATTGCCAAACTTTATATTTACATACTAATTTTTATAGTCATCAGGTAGGGATGTGTGGAGATGGAGCAAATGATTGTGGAGCATTAAAAGCAGCACATACTGGCGTTTCTTTATCAGTGGCTGAAGCTTCAGTAGCATCACCTTTTACATCCAGGGTACAGAATATTCAATGCATACCATTATTAATTAGGTAAGTTATTAAATGTAAATATCATTTTAGCAGTCAGTAAAAGTTAATTTTGTGAAAAATTGTTTTCTATTTGATCAATTTTACTTCAGAATTTTAGATAATATGAAAAAATTAATTATGTAATTTAAAATATTTATACTTCTATGCATTTGAAGCTAGAACTACTTAAAATGACTAAGACAAAACCTTTCACACTTTGTTTCTAGTGGTTTAATCACTAAGTACAAACGTTTTCAGCTGTTTTGAATGGCCTTCTTCAGGTACAATTAGGTCGGTTGGAACGTCGGTTAGCAGATATTCAAATGGTGTCACTGTTTACATAGGTTTCTTCTTACTAGTGACGTCATTGTTGATAACAAAGTTTAGACGATATTGATGTTGTTAATTATCTTTTGATATTAAAATTTAAGGTGTGTGAATGAAGAAGGCCATTCAAAATGGCCTAAAATGTTTGTACTTAGTGATTAAACTGCAGAAACAAAGTGTGAAAGGTTTTGTCTTAGTCATAAAATATTTATAATTATTTTACATTGTGTCTATAAAAATAATTTTCATGCTTATAGCTTTGTTTTAAAATATTAAGAAAATTATATATTTTTAATATTTTCATTAAAAATTATTTAAACTATTTTATGATTATGAAAAAAAAAAAATTTAACAGTTAATTAGAAATAGAATTACAATTCTAAACCAAGTGTTTATTAAAAACTCAATTTTGAGTTCGAAGTCCAAGAATTACAATTATTTGAAAGATCTCTACACCATGCTAATCTATTGTAAAGAATTAAATTATAGATTTACTAGACTTTCAAATACCATAATATAAAATAGCCAATCAATTGATTTTTAAAATTTTCAATTAAAAAATTTAATTAACAGTATATTTTTGGGCATATAATCTGTGGGTCACCTATGTTTAAAAGACAATTTGAAGAGGGTATATGTTTTGTGATGAGGTGAATTGTATACCAGTTTTAATTTGTGATTACAAACTCATGCCTGCAGAGTAATAGCTGCTCCTTGTGCACAGGGTATACAAATTTCTTATTTTCATTATAGCAATATTTTATGGGGTTATGCCATCATGGGTTATACACGGCCTTGGGATACACACATGAAAATACAGTAACTAAAACTGTCCTTTTCAATAATAGCATTGTCTTAAAGGAAACATTATCTAATTCTTAATTACTGTAAAATTTTACAGTACTTAAAGTAAAATTTCAAAGTGGAAAGTTACACAAGTAATACTTTTACGTACATAATTTGGTGACTTTGTAGAAAAAATTTTAGTAGTTGGTATACAGTGACGTAAAGATTTACATTAAATAACAGGGAATACATTTACTATTACCATGATAATTACAGGAATGCAAACATAGATTACACCGTGCTAGTCCAATATCTTGATGTCTTGAATGAAGGCTTTGGAGATGTGTTTGTTTTCCCTGAAGACCCAAAGCTTACAGGGCCAGAGCTCATTCCTGTTGTGTATTTCATTTGTGAGTCCCTTTCATTGGCTTGAGTAAATAGGGCAGTGAAAGAGAATGTGCAGTGGGTCTTCCTGGGGCCGTATTCTGGTCGCTGTCTCTGGTCTCTCACAAGCCAGTCGCTGATTGGCTAATTATTTGGATTAGCCAATCAGTGACCGGCTTATGAGAGACGAGAGACCAGAGACAGTGATCAGAATATGGCCCCTGTTCTTTGAGAGGACATGGGCAGAGTCCATCAGTTTTATTCAGAAACTTTTTCAGGTAACTGCGAAAGTTTCCATGCCCTGTATACATCTGTGTAGTTGAGAAGGAGAGAATCAGGTGTTTATAACTGCGACTGTTTCACACTAGGAATAAATTGGTGGGTGAGCCTACCTGTTGTACCAGTGTCCCACCTGTCTTGCCAATGTTTCCAGGAGTAGTCTCTGATTTGGTTGTGAAGCCATTTAGAGGAAATAGCACTGAAAGAATAGTGAGTGATCCTTTCTGGAGCGGTGCGGGCCAGCAAGTCTGCTCTCTTGTTGCCAGCATTATCAGCATGACGTTTCACCCAGTGGAGCCTGATGTTGATGTTACTGCGTAAATGAATTATAATGTTGATGCTTTGGTAGACCGTTGGTGCTGTTCAGCTTTTTCAGTTGCTGGAGTGCAACATGGCTATCGCTAAGAATGGTGATGTTCTTTGTGTTGTGTTGATGAATGTTGTTCAAAGTTCACTGTAGGGCATGGAATATGGCTAGTGACTTTGCTTGGTTAACAGTGCAGTGATTGCCAAGCTTGTACTGCACCTGGTATAAATTCGTTTTGTTGTAGGTGACCACCATTGAGCACCCAATGCCTTTGTCAGACTTGGAGCCATCCGTGAAGATGTGGATCCTGTGGGGTGTCATTTCCCTGAAGATTAATTTGAGCATCGATAGAAGTTTTTGGGTGGAATGCATGCGGACGAGGGAGGTAGTCCAAGCTGTGCTGCTCAATGTGGTTGGCAAGCAAAGCTGCTTCCGTATAGACCCCAATTCCTGTGGTGATGTTGTCAAATTCCTGCCTACTGATTTGGTGAGTTGCCATCTTGTAATGATAATACTTCCAGACTCTTTCTTTTACTATAAGATCAATGGGGATGATGTTAGCGATGGCAAGTAAGGCATCAGTTGGTGCGGCTTTGTAGGTTTTCGTGATGGAGATTGCAGAAAGTCTCTGGGCCGATTGCAGTTTTCTTTTGATGTGGGTTTTCCTCACGGAGTTTCCCCATAGTTCTGTGCCATAGAGTAATATTGGTTCCACAACTGCAGTGTATAGGAGTCTAGAAGTCTCACTCCCATAATCCCAGCGGTTCCTGGCGATGGAATAAAGGGAATGAAAACTGTGATAGCTTTTTCATAGGTATAGTGGACATGGTCCTGCCATGTTAGTCTGTTGTCCAGAATGATGCCCAAGTACTTGACGGCTTTCTTGTTTTTAATCCATATTCCGTCTATTCTGATAGTGGGTCTTTTCTGGAGAGGAGTGTTGCGGGAAAAGAGAATGCATTCACACTTCTCATATTTTATTTTTAGTTTCCTGTTGGTGCTTCAGTGAGAAATTTTCTTTAGTATGTCATTGGCCCTGTCTTAAGAACCTCTTGGTTCCTATGCGAGATGGCCACTATAGTGTCGTCTGCATAACCTTATATCCTGCACGTGTATTCTGTGGAAAAGGTGGAGCTGAGCTCCAGCAGGCTATTATACATGAGGTTCCAGAGTAAGGGGCCCGACCAGGAGCCTTGGGGACACCCTCTAGTTACATCTTTCTTGCAGTAGTGATTGTTGGCTGTGGAAGTGATGATCTGCCTGTTTGAGAGATAGCTCCTATAGAGATTGAAAAGATTTCTGGGGCACCCTGTGTCAGTTAGTGCTTTTAAGATGGCCGGCCACCACGAGTGATCAAAAGCACCTTGAAAGTCTATTGTAATCACCATGATATCTCCCCTCTTGATTTGGCCTCTCGGATGTACTTTATAATGGAGTCTAAGGCCTTGATGGTGCTTCTGCCTTTCCTGAAGCCGTGTTGGTTGGTATTGATTTTGTTCCCCACTTCACAGTAGTGCTGCACCCTGTTTACCATGAGGGCATCCAATACTTCCCCAATCTTTGGCAAGAGCGAAATAGGTCTATAGTCCAATGAGTTTGTTGGTTGGTTGCACTTGGGAATCAATTTGATGGAGGCCACTTTCCATGAGCTGGGGAAAAGGCCTAGCTGGAGGCACTTTTTGAATACTAGATGGAAAGTGGTGGGGATGGCTTCGTAGGCCATTTTGGGTGAAATTGAATCCGGGCCTGGTGCTTTCCTGAGTTTAAGATGGTTGAATTCCCTCACAACCTCCTGGGCTGTAAAAGGGGCTTCATCTGTGGTGGACAAATTTTCATTGCAGTGATAGTGGATGTTGGCTTGGTAGTTGTTATCCTGTGTTGGGTCGTCAGTTGGGAATAAGTTTCGTAGTATCTGGGAGTAAGTGTTGTAAATGGAGGTGCTGAGGTTGCTAATGTTCTGGTTGAGAGTACCAGGGATCCTAGTGTTCTTGATTTTGCCCCTGGCGATATAGTACAGAGTGGACCAGGGCCTTGAGTTACCTATGCTCGAGCAGAAATCTTGCCAGGAGTTGGTGTGAGTTCAATTAATTGCAGTTTTGTAGTTCCTGAAGAGGGTTAGGTAATGCTGTCTGAGATTTTCTTTTGTGTTCTTTTCTCTCTCCTGTAACTGTTCCTGGCTTTCCTTAAAAACCTTCTCTGGTTTGAGAGCTCTTGAGTCCATCAGGGAGCAGAGAGCCTGGCAGTTTTAACTTTGGTTGTGGCATGATAGGCAATATGAATGATTTTTTGAAGGTCGTCAATGATGGTAGTTAGCTCTTCGGTGTTTGTGATATCGGTGATAGGGCCACAATGCCAGTTTTGTTTTATGTGGCTTTGAAATTGCTCCCAGTCAGTTTTCTGAACAATATGCACATTCTTCCTTAAGCTTGGAGTGCCTATGATACTTTTAATGTACTTGTGATTACTAACAGAGTGCTCTGCTAGTGTGGAACAGGAGTGTAAGAGCCGGGAGGTTGCCCGTTTAGCCAAACAAAGGTCCACCCAGCCCTCACCAGTCATACAGGAGTAGGTGGGAAGGATGCTGGTGTTCTGAGATTGAAAGTTCAGTAAGTTCATAAACTCAGTAACCTTGTAACCTCTGGGATCCTCTATTGGACTGTACCACAGAGCGGACTTGGCATTGAAGTCCCTGGCAATTAAGACAGGGTGGTTGTTGAGTTGCTGGATGGTAGTTTGAAGACAGTCCAGTGGGATGTTGATGTCCTCAGAAGGGGCACAGTAGAAAGAGACGATTATAATCAGATTGCCACCAACATTGATGAGAGTTGTTGTGTAATAGTAGGTACTGGTACTATGGTGGACCAGAAGTTGGGCGTCAATGTTCTTGTTCATAATAATGACCCTAGTGAGAGGGGTGTCGTGACCATTGGTATAGTAAAGAGTGTTGTAGTTGCCAAAGAGAGCAATCTTCTGTTTGAAGCAATAGGGCTCTTGCACCACTAGTAAGTCAGCCTGATGATTAATGGCAGTTTGGAGGGCTTCGGTTGTGGCTGCCTTAGACCTTTGCAGATTAATTTGTAGTAGTGTTATATTATGTTTGATAAGCCTAGTATCCATAATTGGTCTTTTTGATAGCTTGCTCCTTTAATCTGAGGATTTGCGGACAGTAAGGATCAAAGGCATTGTGATTGGTTGGTATTCTTTTGTCGGATTGCAAGTCTTTGTTATAGGTCTTACAATTTATACAACAGAGAGGCTGATCTTTTCGGTTGCATTCTTTAAAATGGTGACCCTTTGAGCAGTGGCTACAATGTTGGCTTGCAGGGCACTCCTGTGCTATATGATTAACTCCACAGCAGTTATAACACCTAGTGATGTGAAGGAAATCATCAACCTTGATATTTGTCCAGGATATAGCTAAGTGCCTGAGTTTAATGAGTTCCTTTCTGACTTTTGGAGTTGTCACTTGGGGGTAACCCAAGCGAAACCTGAGAAACCAGGGAAAAAAGCCACCGAATTAGGGTCAGAAAAGACAAAGAAAGCCAACCATATAGCAAACAGAGAAATAAATTACACAAAATAAATTGTGGCTATGTGTTGATTCATGCAACACATCCAAACATGTAAGCTGAACAATAGTGTGGGGGGAGTGAGTAATCAAGAATTGCGTGGCACTCAAACAAAAGATGAATCGACGCGATTTGAAAATCATGTAACTTCGGGTTTGCGTAAATCGAGGTATTACTGTATATTTGTTTTATGTATAAAAGAAAAGATATAAAATCTGTTCATTTCATAATTTAATGCATATTCCAGAATATTTTGCTTTACTTGAAGGATTAAATGTAAAAAAGTTATATGTTTTCTACTTTACATATATATTCTTATGATCACATTGGGAAAGTGTACAATAAAATAGAAAGTACTAGGGCTTTAAATAGTTTAAATCGATTTCTTAGATCAGATATTTTTATCCTAGACAATATATAAACTAGATATTTTTACAATGCATTAGTGTGGTATATATTAAATGCTCTTTAAATTCATTATTTCAGGTAAACACAATTCCTAAATATATTATCTTCAGAACAACTTGTAATTGAATCTTTTAACGATAAAAATTTCTTTTCCAGCTGTTTTAACATTGTTTGGGCTGCAATTTGAAAAAATTGGAGACCTATAAATTTCCATTGTCTTCTGTCTGTCTGTCCTTCCTTAATCTTGAGAATAGTGTTTGATAGATGAAAGTCAAGACCAGATATGGAAAGCTTAGGGGCAGGAGGCCCCAATTAACTATATAGAAACTTTTGGTTTAGACCAGAAGTCACATGATTTCATTTCAAAAAGTTCCCCCATAATGTAGTTACATAGATGACTAGCATGACTCTGTTGTTATTAGAAGTATGATGTATAGGGATAAGACACTACTAATTTGAAATTGAGAGCATATAGTTTAAATTAAATAAATTAAAACTATGATTAAAAATTGCAACCTGGCATTGTCACAATGTCACAATAAGTATCACGGTTTGCAGTTTTTGAGGGTTTATTTTAGATTTTATTAATATCAGACAATTAATTTATATTTTAAAGCTAAATAGGAGCAAAATAACATTATATCATCAATGTAAATTAAACAAGGAATTCCTCTGATCAATAATCCTTGTGATTTTTTAGTAAAAATATAATCAAAATCATAAATATAATGGTTAAATAACATAGGTGATAGAGGGTCTTCCTGTAATAGATCTCTATTAATAGTAAAAGGAGGAAATTCTTTACTACCTTGATTAACTGTAACTTTATAATTAGTAAATAGTTCTTGAATAAATTTAAGAAAAACAATATCAGCTTTATCTTTCTGTAATTTTTCACACAAATTCAAAACTAATGAGTAAGATTGAATTTACTTATGCTTTCTCAATGTCTATGAATACTTTAATGTCTTTTATACCAATATACTTGCAATATCATATGTAAAACATATAGCATTGGACCATGCCTTTTTAACTTATATAAGTGAATTGATATAGAGATAAAAAATTATTGACATTAGTCAAATCTTTGAATGAATTCACCAAAATTAATTTAAATAATTCATTAAATTGATTAAAGCGCAATTGGTCTATAATCAGTATGATTAGACTCTTCTTTGCCCGATTAGTCTAGAATCGGTTAATTTTATAGAAGAAAACCTTTCGAACAGCCTTAGTCCGTAAAGTTCCCACCTATCGGGATGCGATTGGCTCATTCCTACAACGTAATTTTTGGTTAGCGTGGAACGTATCTAAGCGTTATAGGGGGGTCTACTGTACAGGGTGTTAAAAGAATGTATTTAGCATTTATATAGTAGATAGTACACATGTTTTTAATAACAACTTTAACTGGAAAAAGCATTAAAAGAAACAACAAAACCTTTAAATACAATACTGGCAGAGTAAAAATACACATCCTACATGTCCTGGAATTGAAGTGTTCCAGTCTCTTTTGGAAGTAACTCATTTTGACATGGATTTTATTCCAAAGTGCCTGGCAACCCCATTTTTGACATTTCAAATCATAAAAATGATAGATTAATAATCATTATTTTCTTAGAATTTAAATTTGATTAAAAAGATATATAAAAGATATTTATTTATTTCTTTCTTTAGGATGGTCAAAAACCATCAGAAGGAGCTTATGTTATGATTGATATTGTAATGAACTTATTACCACCAATTTTATGTAAGTGAATTGTCGTTACATGATTTCTTATTGTTTTGTACTGCTTTCAGCAGTATTGATGATGTTTTGGGTCAGTATTTACTAATATGTTATATGTTTAATAATAATTTTAATAATAATTTTGTTACTTGTTACATGAACTTTATAACTTAAACTTTTACAGCTAAATAATTACTTTTAGTTATATAAAATTCTTAAACTTTTTTATGAATTTTATATAGCTAAAAGTAATTATTTAGCTGTAAAAGACACTTTTATTAAAACTGGAGTTAGTTTAAAGTAAGCCACACCTTTCACAACCTACTTCTTTGGAACTCTTAGTTTAAATATTCAAATTTTATCCATTAATAATCCATTTTCATTGGCTTCTAAAAGGGGTCAAAACATTTGTTTTAATAAAGAGGCATGGTGCAGGAAAAGGTGTGGAAGATGTGGTTTACTTCTAGCTGTAAAAGTTTGAGTTATTAAAAAATAATAATAAATTTATTATTCATTAAAAATATATAAATAGCTTTATTTATTTCATTTAGAAATTTTCATTTTAATTGAATTATTAATTCAAAGAAAATATAAAACTGTTAAAAGATAATACAGTAAGTGATCAGTTAATGAACAGTTCAGACTGCAAACAAATCGGACAATGAACACTTACACAACAGATTTTTATATTTGAACAACAAACATGTTTGGATAATGAACACCTCACAGAACAGACACAAGAAGCGACTCTGCATTTAAGATTTGTAAAACTATTTAATGGCATCTATACATGGCTTATGGGACGAGACTTTCACTGTTGTATACATAAGCTTTTTGCACTAGTTAATTTCTTTTCTCTGAATTTTTGTAAGTGCTTTTCTGAACTCTTTATTTAAGAAAACTGACATTATGGGGCCTAAAATGAGTGGAGTGTCAAGAACTGTGTTCACTATAGAAACTAAGCAAGAGATAATAGCCAAGGTAAAGAGTGGGAAGATGTCTGATGTTGCCAGGCAGTATGGCTTCAACAGGTCTACAAAGTAAGCACAATTTTAGCTAAGAAAGATATAATCAAAAAGACTCAAGCAAGTAAAGGAGTAACGAAAATCACATCTAAGAAACAAAGATGTGTCATCCATGAAAATGGAGAGATTGCTTTTAGTTTGTTATTACACATAAATAAATGTAGCAAGAAAGTATATAATTTATTATTTATTATTTGGGGTCTCCAGAATGAATTAATCAAATTACCATAAAAATCTATGGTAAACCAATAATCAGTTAATGAACAATTCAGGTAGCAAATTTATCGTCTTGGAACGGATTATGTTCATTAACTGATCACCCATATATTATATACATTTATGTTAAAATTTGAGTTTCATAGTTCTATTGTTAGATATTATAACAAATGCTATACAGTCGACCCCCCCTATAACGTACGTTCCTATAACAACAATTCCTATAACGTAGCGAAAAAATTGTAGCAACTTTCGTATAACATACCTCCTATAACGTCGTTTCGCGACAAGATTGATAGAGTCTGGACCAATAGTGGATGAGCAGCCGAACTACTTTCCTCCGACCCTGCGCCACGCTACGGAGCGGCTAAATTGAGTTTGCTATCGTCTGTTTAGTATTATATATAAATTATATATAAATTAGGTACTGTACATATAATTATATATTAATTATATATAAATTAGGTACTGTATATATAATTATATATTAACTTAATTTATTGTAACTTTATTATAATTATATATATGCTTTCTGCCGCCTGGCAACACGCTACGGAGATTTTAGGCTAGTAAGTTGAGTTTATTATCGTCTGCACAGTATGTAAATTAGGTACCGTAAGTCTAATA
>NW_019387063.1:0-4075 GCF_000671375.1 Centruroides sculpturatus | reverse complement strand
AGGAAGCAAGTTGCTTTTAATTTTAATTTTGATTTTTAATTACTGTTGTAACTGATATGTTGATGAATTAGGTACAACATTATATGATGGATTCCTTTGGCTGATTTTAGTACTTCTATCATGTTGAATGATAAGCAAAACAGTACTATTGCTATCATGCAGTCATTCTGTAAAATTTTCATAAAATTAGTATTTTATTTTGATTTTTTTAGAAGAAAACAATATGTGGAAGATAAAATGCAACTTGGCTCTCATTTTGTTTAGATTATACTACACTCAAAGAAATTTGTTATAACACTATGATTAAACAGTTATGCAGTAATAATTGATGATTTGAAGTTTTAGTTTTATTGATATTGATTATGTTTTAGTGACAACACTAAAACATAAAATTACCTATTATACAGTTTAGTTAGAAAGACTCTTTTTATAAATGTTGAAATACAAATTATATAAATTGCTTTATTATTATAAAATTTAAATAAGTAAATACTCAGAGTTAATTAATGGATTGTTATAATGATAATATTTAATTTTTAAAAATAATTTATAAATATATAATGTGTTTTTGCATTATATAATATTATCTGGCTAGTAAGATAAGTATTGACATTTTTGTTTTGTTACTGCTTAGTCCAGTGTTTTTCAACCTTTTTTATTTCATGAAACACTTGAACCTATAATTAAATTCCCACAGAAAAAGTCACATGAATTAAAATTGTTTGTAAACATTCTATCACCATATTACTTGCCACTTAACCCAATTCTTTTTGTCTATATTTTTTGTGAATTAAATAAAACAGTATTGTTGTTTCTTAAAATAGCAACAGGTTTCAACAATAGTTATTTAAATTAATAATTTTCATTTAAATAAGAAAAGCAATTAACATTAAGTCATAATTTGCATTTAAAAGTGGCATGATAATTGTCTTTACAAACTTGCCCAATATACTGCTATTTCTAAGTTAAAATAATTTGAACTAAATATGGACAATTATAGATACATGTTTGATTTAAAGAAAATTTTATTTTAAATGAAATAACCCAGTTTTATGCACATATAATATTGCTTATGAATATATATTTTTATTACTCTATATATATGTTTATTTATTATAATAATGAAAACTCATATAATCAATTTAAAGAAGTTTTAATTTTGACATGTACACTTATTATTCTTTGGGCTTCTTTCTTCGGGATTCTATATTTAATAACCTTTAAAAATTTTCATGACACCCTGGTTTAGTCTATTGTATACTATGTATAAGATATTGTTCTTGTGTGGGGAGGAACAAACAAATCCATTATAAATAAGTAAATAAAGAAATATAAACATAGGCAGTAATAACTACAGCTAAGGACAGGACAGTGGAACCAAGTGATAGGTGTAAAAGCCAGTCACATATATTAGCGTAGATCCACTGTCCTCAGGGCTCAATAAGAGAAAGATAATAAGTTATACAATAACTTTAATGTCCAGAGTTTAAATGCAGTTAGTAACAGGCACAAAAAGCAAAAATAGTCAGTCATACGCTAATGTTCATGTTTATAATGTGAAAGTGATAGAGCGAAGTATAGACAAAGGAATAAAATAACAAAGAAATTTATTACTTGCTCGTTGCAATACAAGATTCTTTTAGGATGCCAACAAATACCTCTCTCACTAAATAATGCACAATAGAAAAATAAGACAAGATCAATTCCCAACAATAAAATTCACGTGGCAACACATACCCGAATCAATCGTCAAATTATCTAAAATTATACATAACTAGTAGTTATAATAATAAATAACATAACTAAGTAGTCATAAGCACCTAGTTGTCTAGGTGCTTATGACTACTTATAACTAATAAAAATAAAATAATTAATTAGAAAAACTAAAGAATAAGAACAGGGGATAGGAAAGAGGGTATCCACAATCTGTTGCAATATTCTATTTGTTGTTGGTATGTTGAGATGATATTTCTTCCTGGAATCATGAATGGGCTCAATTCTCTCACTATTTTATAATCAGTTTGAAGGGCTGACTGTGTTTTATATTCCTCTTATAATACTTGAATTTGCTCTCTCTTCTTATTTAATTATCTATCCAGATCAATTCACTATAAAATATATGAATGTAAGTAAAATATTTTGTGTAATCTTTTTACAAAATGATAAAATTTACAGTAGAATTTTCTCAAATCAAGAATAAAACTTTTTTCTCCATTGAACAGAATTTTTTGAAAGTAATTTTAAAGTAATTCCAAAGAATCTTGAAATGTTTTTGAGTGAATTATATATTTAAGAAACTTAAAAACATTGTTTTGAATTAATTTTCTATCTGTGTTTTTCTAGAGTTCACATTGTTATTCTAGTGCTTTCAGGTTTTCATCTTCAAGGACATTAATAACCAAAATGAGAAATCACATATTCACTAGGCTTTAGGAACCCAAAACACTATGATAATACAAATGAGAACTTTGGAAAAGCTAGAGTGAATAAGTTTATATGGACTCCCATATACTTATTCACTCAAGCTTTTCCAGAGTTGCTCTATATGTTACATAAATACAAAATAGTTTTGTATCTATATTGTTATGAATAAGCATTAACTTTTATTTACTTAATTGACATTAAAATAATTTTTAAATTCAAAACAGAATAAACTGCTGATAGAACAAGTATACTAATTTAAATAAGTTTAAACTAAATTAAGGAAGCAAGTTGCTTTTAATTTTAATTTTGATTTTTAATTACTGTTGTAACTGATATGTTGATGAATTAGGTACAACATTATATGATGGATTCCTTTGGCTGATTTTAGTACTTCTATCATGTTGAATGATAAGCAAAACAGTACTATTGCTATCATGCAGTCATTCTGTAAAATTTTCATAAAATTAGTATTTTATTTTGATTTTTTTTAGAAGAAAACAATATGTGGAAGATAAAATGCAACTTGGCTCTCATTTTGTTTAGATTATACTACACTCAAAGAAATTTGTTATAACACTATGATTAAACAGTTATGCAGTAATAATTGATGATTTGAAGTTTTAGTTTTATTGATATTGATTATGTTTTAGTGACAACACTAAAACATAAAATTACCTATTATACAGTTTAGTTAGAAAGACTCTTTTTATAAATGTTGAAATACAAATTATATAAATNTTCTAGCTGTAAAAGTTTGAGTTATTAAAAAATAATAATAAATTTATTATTCATTAAAAATATATAAATAGCTTTATTTATTTCATTTAGAAATTTTCATTTTAATTGAATTATTAATTCAAAGAAAATATAAAACTGTTAAAAGATAATACAGTAAGTGATCAGTTAATGAACAGTTCAGACTGCAAACAAATCGGACAATGAACACTTACACAACAGATTTTTATATTTGAACAACAAACATGTTTGGATAATGAACACCTCACAGAACAGACACAAGAAGCGACTCTGCATTTAAGATTTGTAAAACTATTTAATGGCATCTATACATGGTTTATGGGACGAGACTTTCACTGTTGTATACATAAGCTTTTTGCACTAGTTAATTTCTTTTCTCTGAATTTTTGTAAGTGCTTTTCTGAACTCTTTATTTAAGAAAACTGACATTATGGGGCCTAAAATGAGTGGAGTGTCAAGAACTGTGTTCACTATAGAAACTAAGCAAGAGATAATAGCCAAGGTAAAGAGTGGGAAGATGTCTGATGTTGCCAGGCAGTATGGCTTCAACAGGTCTACAAAGTAAGCACAATTTTAGCTAAGAAAGATATAATCAAAAAGACTCAAGCAAGTAAAGGAGTAACGAAAATCACATCTAAGAAACAAAGATGTGTCATCCATGAAAATGGAGAGATTGCTTTTAGTTTGTTATTACACATAAATAAATGTAGCAAGAAAGTATATAATTTATTATTTATTATTTGGGGTCTCCAGAATGAATTAATCAAATTACCATAAAAATCTATGGTAAACCAATAATCAGTTAATGAACAATTCAGGTAGCAAATTTATCGTCTTGGAACGGATTATGTTCATTAACTGATCACCCATATATTATATACATTTATGTTAAAAT
>NW_019387062.1:28210-31504 GCF_000671375.1 Centruroides sculpturatus | reverse complement strand
AGTGGGTGATTGGTTAACGAACAAATAAGATAACGAACACTTTCGCAAAAGATTTTTATGTTCGGACAACAAACACATGTTCAGATAATGAACACCTCACATTGGATAGTATTTCTCTGAACTTTGAAACTCTTTCTTGCAATTTCAGCCTTTTATTTTTCTGACAGAAACAATTTTTTTATAGTATTCGTGAGACTGTCGGGCGGGCACTCGTTAAGTTTTGCATCGGTTTTTATTTTCGAAAGGTGAGAGTATAATAGCAAAGGTAGAGTGGGGAAATGTCTGGTGTTGCTGGACAGTATGGCTTGAATAGGTGTACAGTAGGCCGCAGTTCAATCTTATCTAAGAAAAATACAGTGTAATCAAGAAGACTCAAGCAGCTAAAGGAGTAAAAAAAATCACATCTGAGAAATAAAGAACATTGAAGATCTCATAATAGAATGCCTGACGACACCTGAAATGGATCTGATGACAGAAGAATGCCAAGAACTCTTNATGTTCAGATAATGAACACCTCACAAAACAAACACAAGAAGAAGCAACATAAAATAATGAATACAGATTGGTCTTCCCTTGTCTTTGGGCAACAATTCAGAACTTTTCAGAGCTTGGGAGACATCGACATTGGTGCTCAACCTGGTATATACTCATTGGATAGTATTTCTCTGAACTTTGAAACTCTTTCTTGCAATTTCAGCCTTTTATTTTTCTGACAAAAACAATTCTTTTATAGTATTTGTGAGACTGTCGGGCGGGCACTTGTTAAGTTTTGCATCGGTTTTTATTTTCGAAAGGTGAGAGTATAATAGCAAAGGTAGAGAGTGGACAAATGTCTGGTGTTGCTGGACAGTATGGCTTGAATAGGTCTACAGTAGGCTGCAGTTCAATCTTATCTAAAATATAGTGTAATCAAGAAAAATATAGTGTAATCAAGAAGACTCAAGCAGCTAAAGGAGTAAAAAACAATCACATCTGAGAAATAAAGAACATTGAAGATCTCATAATAGAATGCCTGACTACACCTGAAATGGATCTGATGACAGAAGAATGCCAAGAACTCTTGAATGAATAACACCAAGAAACTTGGCGAGATGTTTTCTTCTGAAAAAGAGGATTAATGCCAATATCTGCCAGATAAATAATCCATTAACAATACATTTAAAGAATTAACCAATTGCCCCTGGAAGTCGGCTTCTTATAGAAACATAGCTTCCCTATCATCAAATGTCACGGCACACCACTGCAGAATTATCATAAAAACATACCAGTAAACTCCTATCGGTTGGGTTAAGTTATAAATCTACTCGTGATCCACATAATGGGGCGAGGGCAGCCAGATGTCTAGCAGGCAGATGGCTAACAGCCCAGAACCAGTCCTGGATAGAATCATTGGAAGTGTTATACGTGTGTAGCTTTCACCAGCTAAACCAGATGAAATTGGTGCTCTATAAAATACATGTGCAAATGAATATAATCTGGCTGTTTGGAAGCTGACAATACAGCGCTTCCATTCCGCCACTAATATTCGAATATGCAACAGCAATCTTATTGTTTTTTTCACTTGTAGTATAGAAATTTGTAATAAGATACATAATGCAGTTATAATAAAATATTAATTTTAATTATATGAAAATAATCACACAATATGTATTTATTTTTTAGAAAATACAAGGGAAGCGGCGCTTCCACTACTTCCAATGGTGGCACGTCACTGGTACATTATAACCTATTATAATATAAAACAATTTGTATGAGAAATTCATGTTTATGTTTTATTACGAAGACAACAGAAGAAGGGCTTATGCCTGAAACGCATCTTGGCCAACAGGATATTCCCAAATAAAGACTGATGTCAGAAATGCCCAGTGTCTGTCTATGCACCTAGTTGTGACAGTAAAAAAACATAAAATTACTTTCTTTATCTCCTGACAATAAACGATTTAGATAAACAAGACTGTTACAAATATGATAGAATTTTCCCTCTATTATTAACAGAAGAATCCGTCAAAACTCTCAAAGCAATTTGCTGGTCACTGATAAAACATGACAAATAATCAAAATGTCCCATTCTAGCATTAAAATCTGCACATAAAATCAAGTTAGTTCCATGTACCAAGTAATTTTCTATAAGCAACAAAGTATTTTTAAAATCATCATCATCATAATTATTGTAAGGTGGGATATAGGACACTATTAGCTGGATATTAGTTTTAACTACTCAGCTTTCTAGTTAACTAGTCCATTAATCAGTATAAATCGTGTCTGAAATATAAATTTAACCTTAGAGATTGTATCTAATCTGAGTCTGATGATTAAGCCTCCATGGATCTTCTAGGTCCTTCACGGCTTTGAGATATTTGATGATAAATTTTATAATCATCAGAAAAAATTGATTCAATTACTGAAGATGTATGCCATGTTTTCACCAGACAGAATACAGTCACACTTCAAGTTATGAACACTCCTGTTTACAAACAAAATTATGAATGCCATATTTCTTCTGGTTGCCATACAATAACTCAGTTTCCGAACAAGCAACTCGGCAGCTCCAACCATTGATGGTCAACTCCCTATATTCCTGTGTTAAAGAAAGTCAATGACCGGACCAATCAATGACAGGACTACTGATTCAGAAGTTAGTGGTGCCAAGATTGCCTCAAGTCACATAACAAATCATTGATGATGTTGCTATTTAAATTACATTTCAATATGCATGCAGGAAAGATATTATTTCCATTTTTTGGTATGGGCAACAGTTTGAATTTAAATCAAAGCAATTAATAAAAATTGCCTTAACTGACAGTAAAAAAATATAAACAGCATTCAAGAATTCATGTTAAAAGATATAAATAAAGGTAGGAATGTACTATACAGTGGCTGATCGATTAATGAACAGTTCTGACTATGAACAAATCGGATAACAAACACTTTTGTGAAAGATTTTTATGTTTGGACAATGAACACTTCACAGAACAAACACAAGAAGAAGCGATGTAAAATAATGAATATTGAATGGTCTTCCCTCGTCTTTAAGCAGCAATTCGAAACTTTTCAAAGAGTGGGAGACATCAACATTGACACTCAACCCAATATATACTGATCGGATAGTATTAATAAGAACTTTGAAACTCTCCCTTGTAATTCCAGCTTTTTATTTTTCTGACAGAAACAGTTCTTTTATAATATTTGCGAGACTGTCAGGCTGGCACTCATTAAGATTTGTGTCAGTTTTTATTTTCGAAAAGTTAGAGTATAATAGCAAAGGTAGAGAGTGGGCAGAAGATGTCAGATGTT
>NW_019387062.1:12596-22447 GCF_000671375.1 Centruroides sculpturatus | reverse complement strand
GTCCGCTCTGGGGCTACGACTGATCAGCTTGCACTATCGTAGGACCAGCGATACGCCACTCCTCAGTGCCGAGAGAAAATACTGTAGATAAGCCATTTCCAACTACCTCAAATATGTAAGCATCTTCCCGTTCTAATAAATGATTTTCACTGTAAAATACTTGTCATCTTTGTCTCCTCCGCCACATCAACGTACGAATGGACCCTAGACCATCACCGACACATGATTAACTGATTTTTCCTAAAAGTCGGCAAGCTTACAAATTTGACACAAAAAGCCGTTAAGTTCGTTATCCGAGACAAAATTTTTCCAAAATAAAAGTTTGTTAACAGATTTGGTTAACCAGGATGTTCATTAACCGGGGTTCCACTGTATGCTGAACATTTTAAACTTACAACAGAGTACTCTATATTTTCATAAAAATTTAATGCTATTTATTAAAGTGTAAATGTATAAATTCAATTGTTAGATTATGAATATTGAGCATTTTTGATANCGAGATGTTTTCTTCTGAAAAAGAGGATTAATGCCAATATCTGCTATTAAACATCTTTTGAAAAAGTGGAATGATGTCAGAACGATGGTCTTAGAATGGCATCCAAACCAGGTTGAGGTTAATAGGCTTAGGGATCTCTACAACAACAATGCTATTAATTAATTACTTCTGAAAAATTTCAAAGAAGAGAGAAAAGCAATCGATATTAGACAGATTCTTTAACCCCCACAAATGGAAAAAACACGATTAATAAGAATGCAAGACTGTGTATATATGTTGTTTTATTATTACATATAAATAAACATAGTAAGAAAGTGTATATTTTTTATTTTTTGGGGTCTCCAGAATGAATTAATCAAATTCCCATAAAAACCTATGGTAAATTGATAATTGGTTAATGAACAATTCGAATAGTGAACAAAGTCTTGGAACAGCTTATGTTCGTTAACCCGTCACCCGCTGTATTTGAAAATTAGATGTATTCTTGAACTAAAGTTATTTTGTTAGCTGATTAATATATTAAAATTCTAGCCTAAACATTAAATTTATTAGGTTTGCATATGTATGAATTTTGTACATAGATAGGTAAAAGATTTAAATTTTTTACACATTCATATGTTTATCCAAATAGATTTCTCATGTTTTTTTAGATTGAATCTTAATATAACAAAGAAAAAAATCAAAGTGTAGGTGGACAATTTGCAGTAACTATTGAACATAACAATTGATAAAGACAATTAATATAGTTCTGGTGTTTTTTACTATATAATTTCATGTAATTTAGGAATGAAATACTACATTGTTATTTTTATTTAAAATAAGTGATTTAAAATCTTTAAAATTTTAATAAAGTAAGAGCAACAAATCTGTAATTTCTTCATCAACTTTTAATAATTTAGAAGTTTATTTCTTTATATAAAATTTTTCTAATGTGAATAAAAATAAAGTTTACTCATCATAGATATATTTTCTTTATAAATGAAATAGTACTTGTATAGTCAAGTTTTGATACAAAGCCAAATTCTGTTTGTGAACAGTTCCTCTTTCTAACCTTAACATTGAATTATAATGATATAAATTTAAAATCACAACTCAAATTTATCTTCTAAAAATTTTTATCCTACATACTTTACAATGATTGTATTTATCTTCTTTATTTTATCAATATGTTGATTATAATTTGATTTTTTATAGATTTAAAAAACGAAAAAAATCAACAATGTAAGCAAATCATTTTTTTGTAATATATGTAATTTTTATAATGATTATTAAAGCAGATTATCAATAAAAGTTGTTTTTATTAGCAGTATTTTATCAAAAGTTTTTATTACAAATTTTATTTAATTTAGTATATTTTGTGCTCTAGTTCATGAAATAATATAAATTTTTATTTAAGTATATATATTTTAAAGGATAGGCTAAATGTTTGATTTCTGCATAGCCTTCAATATGCTAATGAAAAAATTTATTTCTATTTGTAGTTGATTTTAAATGATGTAATTATTTTGTAAGTCTGACATATTCGGAACATTCTAAAAAAACAAATGAATAAAGATAATTACATTTCTGAATTGAATACATACCAAATTGCATTAGCATTGCATTGAATCAGATTAATATATAAATAGTTGCATGAATATTTTCTATATTACAAAACTAAAATCAGTTTAAATATGTAATAACATCCTGCATAAGGATGAACTTATGCTTATCAAACAACTTCCAGTAAATCAAGTTTTCAAAAGGTTATGGTAAGTTTACATGAAGCGTTGTGATAGATTTAGTGTGTTAAATTTTAATGTCTGAATCTGCATTTTATATTAGCACTATCCAATTTTAAGATTGATGGAATGGTTAGTCTTTAAAATTTTAGAACACCTAGAGCAGTGTTTTTAACTGCCAGTCTGTGAAAAAATTTCACCAGTCCACAGAAAAATATTTGACCAGCCAGTTGATTATAGCTGACATTTAAATAGTAATGTAGAGTTACTGTACATATTTTGTTATTCACAGTATATGGATAAACATATATAAGCTTAATAAATAAGCATAATTCATAGTTGCATTTTTTAATTATGGATAATTTTAACAATCCATGATGAGAAAAAGGTTTGAAAAACACTGACCTAGAGGATAATTCACATATGTTTGGCAGAACAATTGGAATTTTTTTAAAATTTTAGAACACCTAGAGCATTGTTTCTGAATATTATTGGCATTAGCTTGTTTAAATTTTTTTCAAATGTAGGGAAGCTGAGTGGAACTTTTTTTTTTTGTTATTCTTTTACATGAGGAAGGCCTCTGAAGAAATTTAAAATGTTTTTGTTTTTGAAAATCTGATGTGCTGGAAGTTGTGTGATAATCGTAAGTTTGTTCTTATATAATGTTCCAGTTTCTATTGTTTTTTTATATCTTGTATGATATAGTATTCATAATGAAAAATTATTCTACACACACACAAAATCATCACAAATGATTTTCTGTCATGGGAGTTAAGTAGAAATGGTGGCATCATAAATCTGAATTGTCACAAAATGTTCGAACAAATAGTGAACCACAAGGGGGAGCAAGTAAAGTAAACAGGGAGGTAAAGTCCTTTAATTAATAAAATATAATAAAGTTATGTTTTTAAATTAAATAGTTAAATTGAAATAAAAATAATAAATAACTTTTTAATATGTATTTTAATATGATTATTTTCTTTTTAATAATTTTCTTATTATACTATTTTAGATCTTTGCAATAAAAAATTTTATACATTTTGTTTTTCCCTTAATCATATAAAGGTCCTTGTATCTGCTGGTTAATAAGTTGAGATTCTACTTCAAATACTAAATTTGAAGTAAAATTTTGTCTCTGAATACATTAATCAATAGGAATATTATACTATATTACTACACTACATACTATAGGAATATTACATTCATTTGCATATTTTGATGAAAGATAGGATAAATTTTTGGTTCCAAAAAGTCTTTCTGGAGTAAAGTTAAAGGAACCAAAAAGCAAAATTCATTAATCATCTGATCTAGCCTCTATCATCTGCTTTACATGATTATTTTGATATATAACTCTGGGTTTTAACTGAAAAAAAGATAAACTTTTAGCAGTTTGAGATGACGTGAAATTGATTAAATGTATCAAAAATGCAAATAACATTAGATTTGTGAACAAGTATTAGTTGATCAAACAAAAGGCTTGCTTGTGAGTAACTTTTGTTATGAGTCTTAGCAATACAGTGCCTGATTGATTCATGCGCAGTTGACTCCTTTTATAATGTTAGTTTGTTACTATCAATATTATTTTTAATAAGTATTATGATAACTGGAAACTTACCTAGTAAATACTGACTACATAATCATCAGTGAAACATAAAAAATGCATTTAATTGTATTTAAGACCAAAATATCTCATAATTAGATTGATTTTTATATGAAAAATAATGAATGCAAGCTGAAACAAATGAAGTTTTTTAAAAATTAGACAAAATATTTTTAAAATCAATTCCAAAAACTTTTAGAAATTTTTTAAAAAATTGCTTAGGTAAAAAAAACTTATACTGTAACAATATTAAGCAGGACAGGTAAAGGCTGGTTTATGTGATATACTACTACTAACATTTTCTCTCTGAAGACCACAAAAGGCACAGATTTATCTCATTTAAGCATATTCATGACTTAGTTTGACAAGTTGTACAATGTCACAGAAAAATAATGTCAGGTTCTTNAATACTGACTACATAATCATCAGTGAAACATAAAAAATGCATTTAATTGTATTTAAGACCAAAATATCTCATAATTAGATTGATTTTTCTATGAAAAATAATGAATGCAAGCTGAAACAAATGAAGTTTTTTAAAAATTAGACAAAATATTTTTAAAATCAATTCCAAAAACTTTTAGAAATTTTTTAAAAAATTGCTTAGGTAAAAAAAACTTATACTGTAACAATATTAAGCAGGACAGGTAAAGGCTGGTTTATGTGATATACTACTACTAACATTTTCTCTCTGAAGACCACAAAAGGCACAGATTTATCTCATTTAAGCATATTCATGACTTAGTTTGACAAGTTGTACAATGTCACAGAAAAATAATGTCAGGTTCTTCATTTGTTTTCGTGTGATTGAACCATTGATGAGACTAGAATTGCATGTTAGATCACATTCTCACTACACTTAAGAGAAATGAATGCTGTTGTGCATTTTCAGAACAACTTGCAATTTGTATTCTAGTGCATTGTGTAAACATCTGTATTGTCAATGAACTTCATCAGTGCATTTTTTGGGTGCAACAAAATGTCAGTGATAGTTTCGTATTGTGTAAACCAGCTTTAAGTAAGCATACAATTAGTGAAAATTCTGCTTTCATTGATTCTGACATTAAACAGATATGTTATAAAAATTTATAACTTGAAATGACATGATATTAAAGGATTAAAAATTTTTGTTGCATTTTGCTACAAAATTACTTCTGTATAAGCAAATATATTTGCATNGTGAAGTGATCTACTTTCCGATTCCTTGTCTAAATAAGATGTGCTCAATGTTAATTTTCTTTTTCTTGATATTTTCAGACTAAAAATTCTTCATATGAAACACTTTGATATATATGTAGAATTGGAAATAAATGGGTTAAAGAAATTCAAGATGGAACTTTTACTTTCTTATAGATTATGTTCATGAATGTGTTTTTGACTTTTTTCCTCTGTGGTCACTACAAAAGCTTTTAATCAAGCCCATCGTGGGTTTGGTTGAGCCCACAGTGGGATGATCAGGTGATGAAGAATGTGACCTAACATATCCATGACAGACTATCCCAAAAAATTCTTGGGGTATTTTAACCTGCTGGATTTGTTTCCAGGTCCCCAAATCAATAGGCTGATGCCTTAACCTCTTGGCTATCAACTATCCATACATCATCTTGAAGGGTACCAAACCACGTGTGATGACATTTTTGAAACTAATTAGCAATAAAATTATGAGTTGCAACTAGTTTCTTGTCTGCATTGTATATAGTTTGTTCTATTTTAGTGTCAAAAGTTTCTTCTTTATCAGAGAACCTATGTTTGTATTCAAGTTTGCCTAATGTGAAGTCTTTGATGAATTTTTCGGTTCCATGATAATGTAATCTGAAATATCTAATGAAAATATTCACAATATAACATGAGTGATTTTCAGAAATGAAATGAATTATTATTATTTTTTAATTAATACAGCATGTTTTGTAGAATTGAAATGGCATTCATTATTATTTTCATCTAATAACGTATTTGACAAATTCTATAATCAAATAGATAAAATTCTAATTGACTAAAATTTTAATTTTTCATCAAAATAATAGAAAGCTATATATTGTGAAAACCCAGAAAAAAATTAAAGGAGTTCAGCTAAGAAATGCAGTCTCTTTTCTATTCTCCAGATTTTGCTCATATTGATTGTTTTCAATCAAAAGTTTTGTAGAAAACAGAAAAGATGATAAACTTAATCAGCAAAATATGTTCTAGATTTTTCTTTGATTCTAAATAGATATCCACAACTGCCATAAATAATTGGGCTATAATTTGGAAATAACGACTGACAATGGTTATATCTTAAGCTTATATATACTGGAAGAGAAGATCAGACTGGAGGCCCGGGTAGCATATAATAATAATAATAATATAATCTAGCTATGTTTTTTATTTTCCCAAATAAATCTAATCAAGATAAAATATTCTGAAGTGAAAAAATGTAGTATTAACATCCTGTTATCGGCCAGCTTATTATTTGTAGTCGCCATTTCATTATGCAGATACTATTTTTATACATGTAGAAAACAATTCTTAGTATTTTAAAGTATTTTAGTAATAAATTTATTTCATCTGTAATCATATTCTGTAATTTCTACAGAATGAAGTGTAAAGACTACAGCAGAATATCAAACTGTTCTAGGAACAGTTTTGTTATTTCCGTATAATTTTTATCGATATAATTATCAACACAATTATGTTTAATATTAGTAATAACGAACGAAAGCTTGTCAACTTGATCTGGAGAAAGTGATTGGCCAATTTGCAAACGAAAAAGCGAGAAAACAACAATCTTGAAGTTTTTTTTTATGTATTATTATATATTTGTTATGAACGTCTTCCGAGGAACAAGGAGCGCACCGATTCTACTTGCTCCAGGACTATGTAGCTACGCCACTGGCTTTATGCATTTGGAATATCTGAAACCCCTAAGAATACTGTATAACATCTGTATATTACAGAATTAAGAAATGCACGTGGAACCACTGATGAACAAATTTTGGGTTGTTTATTCTTATTCTTTAAAATAATTTTATAGTATGTATTCTGTCTGAACATCTTAATCATGTCAAATCTATTATTTTAACAATAATTGCATTTTAATACTTGTTAAATGTGAGGCGGATTGAGTTCGAACCTAGAAAAGTTTATAAAAATTTTGTAATAAATAATTAACGTGAAGCGGATACAAACAANTCCGTAATTTTCTAAAATCGCATAAAACCAAAACAACGAGTTAAAATTAACTTAAAACCGCATAAAAAAGTTTGCAGAAATTAAAAGAAATAGGCTGCTTAATAAATTACTTCGAATGTCTGAAAGAAATTCATATAAAAGCTTAAAATAAACTTGTATTCAAACTTCATTCAGTTTATTTTATTGAAAAGTAATATAGTTTTACATTTTTTTTTTTATTTTTGGAATGTTTTTTAAGTCTCCAAATTTTTTAAAAATATTCAAAAATATACGGCCAGCTTCACCCTACTTTAAACCCTTGTCCTCCCGCGACGTTTATGAGAATGCCCCGGGAAATCCAACTCCAGCTGTGTTCAAGGTCATCCAGATGTGTAAACAATGACTCATCCATGTTAAATTTCACAGAAGGGCGAGACAAGGAAGTTAAACTTTGAAGGTTTTTCTTCAAAATTAACGCATTTCTTTCATTTTTTTCAGTTTTAAGTATTTTTATGTTTAATTACATTTATATCAAAAATTGCTAGGAACTAAAGCGATTAAGGTAGATCTAGCTTTCCTTTACATCCATAAAGGTTACATGTCAGTGAAACAAATGGAGTGAGCTTTGAGCGTCCCACGATTTTTGGAGACTGTCTATACGCGGGCTTCCTAAACAAGCCTATATGTATGTTTGTCCAAAAAAATTTGGATGAAATACAAACCGCACAACTTCAAAATCGCATTAAAAAAATCTGCATAAAACGAGATCTTACAGTATAGTGAAGTGATCTACTTTCCGATTCCTTGTCTAAATAAGATGTGCTCAATGTTAATTTTCTTTTTCTTGATATTTTCAGACTAAAAATTCTTCATATGAAACACTTTGATATATATGTAGAATTGGAAATAAATGGGTTAANAAAAAGTTTACATCACTGCACCAGGAACTAGCTAAACATCTAACACACATCATCATCAATCCACAAGACATGCCAAAATTTCTTACTTGGGGCATTACCTACATGAAACCAAAAAACAACAAAACCACAGACCCCATACAATACAGACCAATTACATGTCTTCCAACACTCTACAAATTATTGATCACAAACAAAATATACAAACATGTTGAAGAACACGACATTCTTCCAGAAGAACAAAAAGGTTGCCGTAGAAATCACAGGGGATGCAAAGAACAGTTACTCATAGATTCAGTCATTCTACGGCAAGCACACAACACNGTGAAGTGATCTACTTTCCGATTCCTTGTCTAAATAAGATGTGCTCAATGTTAATTTTCTTTTTCTTGATATTTTCAGACTAAAAATTCTTCATATGAAACACTTTGATATATATGTAGAATTGGAAATAAATGGGTTAAAGAAATTCAAGATGGAACTTATACTTTCTTATAGATTATGTTCATGAATGTGTTTTTGACTTTTTTCCTCTGTGGTCACTACAAAAGCTTTTAATCAAGCCCATTGTGGGTTTGGTTCACCACAGTGTGATGAAGAATGTGACCTAACATATCCATAACAGACTATCCCAAAAAATTCTTGGGGTGTTTTAACCTGCTGGATTTGTTTCCAGGTCCCCAAATCAATAGGCTGATGCCTTAACCTCATGGCTATCAACTATCCATACATCATCTTGAAGGGTACCAAACCATGTGTGATGACATTTTTGAAACTAACTAGCAATAAAATTATGAGTTGCAACTACTTTCTTGTCTGCATTGTATATAGTTTGTTCTATTTTAGTGTCAAAAGTTTCTTCTTTATCAGAGAACCTATGTTTGTATTCAAGTTTGTCTAATGTGAAGTCTTTGATGAATTTTTCAGTTCCATGATAATGTAATCTGAAATATCTAATGAAAATATTCACAATATAACATGAGTGATTTTCAGAAATGAAATGAATTATTATTATTTTTTAATTAATACAGCATGTTTTGTAGAATTGAAATGGCATTCATTATTATTTTCATCTAATAACGTATTTGACAAATTCTANGAAGTGTGAAGACATTTTGGATTCTTTTATCATATCCAATGACCAGGAAGTCTTCCTTTACAGAGATGATCTTTTATTAGAGGCTACATCACTAAAATTATGTAACACAGTTTAAAGACATCCTCTGGTGATAAGCCAATAATTAAACATACATAGTTTCAATTAAAATGGCTAATGGTACTTTACATTAAAAATAGGCCTACATAGAAGAAACTAAAATGTCTTGACACTTCTGTCAGCCAGTTAAAGTTTTAAGTTAAACTATGTATTTTTACTTTTACTGTATGTATTGAGACTAAATTGTTTAATATTCTTTCTTATGAAGTTGTCAAACTTCAGTAATTCATTTATTTAAAAACATTGTTTTTCACTTCTATAATTATCTTCTCAACTCTAATTATATATAGTTCATTTATTTTTCTGTATCTAATAATACACTTCAATAAATCATATTTTTCTTTCAAGATCAAGGTTAATTTGGTTTATAAATATACTATTTTTTCATAATATGCTGAACATTTTAAACTTACAACACAGTAGTCTATATTTTCCTAAAAATTTAATGCTATTTATTAAAGTGTAAATGTATAAATTCAATTGTTAGGTTATGAATATTGAGCATTTTTGATAGGTTGACTAATTATTTTATATTCTAAACAGTCACAATGATTTCCTAAATATTAATTTTAATTGCTTAAATATAATATACAAAATTTATTTTTTTTAATTGAATATCATATTAAGATTTTGAAGTATTACTTCTTAAAATATTATACAGTCAACTCACCTTAAAATGAACACCAATAAAGCTAATTTGCCATTGCCCTGACAAAACACCATTTTCACAACATTAATTTTCACACGATAAAGC
>NW_019387062.1:4619-11482 GCF_000671375.1 Centruroides sculpturatus | reverse complement strand
AGATAAGCCATTTCCAACTACCTCAAATATGTAAGCATCTTCCCGTTCTAATAAACGATTTTCACTGTAAAATACTTGTCATCTTTGTCTCTTCCGCCACCACCAACGTACGAATGGACCCTAGACCATCACCGACACACGATTAACTGATTTTTCCTAAAAGTCGGCAAGCTTACAAATTTGACACAAAAAGCCGTTAAGTTCGTTATCCGAGACAAAATTTTTCCAAAATAAAAGTTTGTTAACAGATTTGGTTAACCAGGATGTTCGTTAACCGGGGTTCCACTGTATGCTGAACATTTTAAACTTACAACAGAGTACTCTATATTTTCATAAAAATTTAATGCTATTTATTAAAGTGTAAATGTATAAATTCAATTGTTAGATTATGAATATTGAGCATTTTTGATAGGTTGACTAATTATTTTATATTCTAAACAGACACAATGATTTCCTAAATATTAATTTTAATTGCTTAAATATAATATACAAAATTTATTTTTTTTAATTGAATATCATATTAAGATTTTGAAGTATTACTTCTTAAAATATTATACAGTCAACTCACCTTAAAATGAACACCAATAAAGCTAATTTGCCATTGCCCTGACAAAACACCATTTTCACAATATTAATTTTCACACGATAAAGCAAACAAGAATTTTACCAGAATTTATTAAACCAAACTGTATAAATTACCTTCACAACCCCAAGAAATAACCCTATTTCTAATAATTATTTTATTGTGAGGGCCAGGATTTAAGAATCAGCATTCTTAAATTCTTACGATTCGAATATTTTTATTCATTTTCATCTACTGTTTTTGTTTCAAAACCAAAACGATTTTATAAAAGTTAGGGTTAACTCAAAAAGAGAAAAACAACCGACAAATTTTCTCATAAAAAATCGATCATAAAACTCCGTTTCCACGAAAATACTTCCTTGTAGAAAGTGAGTTAACTGTTATGTCATAATTTTGACACGTAACTCACCATTGGTCGAAGGAGATCATCACCCTTTGACATACATGGGAAAATCTCGAGAAGCGAGCCCCCACATAAAAGGCAAGTGCAATGACGACACGGGAAGAAAAAAAGGATTATTTTGTACTGTGAGTGTGTCTGTTGTACTAAAGTATAAGATTCCTTGATTTTAAGATGCTCTTTTTTTAACTTATTTTTGCTTGTCAGAAATAGAGATACCTCTTAGAATTGATGGCATTTTACCCACCTACCATACCATCAACAGATCACATGATGCATTATGCACCAATAATAGTTTTAACAAAACTGCTCAATGGTCACATTAGTTCACATTAGCTTCATTAGTAATGAGCATTAATTTAAATTTTTTTTAACATTTAAAATGGCTATAGTATTATTCACATTGAAATTACATAGAAGTGTGAAGACATTTTGGATTCTTTTATCATATCCAATGACCAGGAAGTCTTCCTTTACAGAGATGATCTTTTATTAGAGGCTACATCACTAAAATTATGTAACACAGTTTAAAGACATCCTCTGGTGATAAGCCAATAATTAAAAATACATAGTTTCAATTAAAATGGCTAATGGTACTTTACATTAAAAATAGGCCTACATAGAAGAAACTAAAATGTCTTGACACTTCTGTCAGCCATTTAAAGTTAAACTATGTATTTTTACTTTTACTGTATGTATTGAGACTAAATTGTTTAATATTCTTTTCTTATGAAGTTGTCAAACTTCAGTAATTCATTTATTTAAAAACATTGTTTTTCACTTTTATAATTATCTTCTCAACTCTAATTATATATAGTTCATTTATTTTTCTGTATCTAATAATACACTTCAATAAATCATATTTTTCTTTAAAGATCAAGGTTAATTTGGTTTATAAATATACTATTTTTTCATAATATGCTGAACATTTTAAACTTACAACACAGTAGTCTATATTTTCCTAAAAATTTAATGCTATTTATTAAAGTGTAAATGTATAAATTCAATTGTTAGATTATGAATATTGAGCATTTTTGATAGGTTGACTAATTATTTTATATTCTAAACAGTCACAATGATTTCCTAAATATTAATTTTAATTGCTTAAATATAATATACAAAATTTATTTTTTTTAATTGAATATCATATTAAGATTTTGAAGTATTACTTCTTAAAATATTATACAGTCAACTCACCTTAAAATGAACACCAATAAAGCTAATTTGCCATTGCCCTGACAAAACACCATTTTCACAACATTAATTTTCACACGATAAAGCAAACAAGAATTTTACCAGAATTTATTAAACCAAACTGTATAAATTACCTTCACAACCCCAAGAAATAACCCTATTTCTAATAATTATTTTATTGTGAGGGCCAGGATTTAAGAATCAGCATTCTTAAATTCTTACGATTCGAATATTTTTATTCATTTTCATCTACTGTTTTTGTTTCAAAACCAAAACGATTTTATAAAAGTTAGGGTTAACTCAAAAAGAGAAAAACAACCGACAAATTTTCTCATAAAAAATCGATCGTAAAACTCCGTTTCCACGAAAATACTTCCTTGTAGAAAGTGAGTTAACTGTTATGTCATAATTTTGACACGTAACTCACCATTGGTCGAAGGAGATCATCACCCTTTGACATACATGGGGAAATCTCAAGAAGCGAGCCCCCACATAAAAGGCAAGTGCAATGACGACACGGGGAGAAAAAAAAGGATTATTTTGTACTGTGAGTGTGTCTGGATTTTCTGCCTCTCATCGCCACCATCTTCGATAGACTTCCTATCTGAACTATTCTATGATTTTTGGACTTATGTCGAATCAACGAACTATTTCAACGAGCCCAAGATCCAAACTCAAAGATCATCAAGAAACCATCCTGTACGATTAGCGGTATATATCCTACTCATGATGATATGTAAGCTCTCTCTCTCGAATACTTTCGAAACACGGTTAGGGTCGCAACTATTATCTATTATCAGCTACCTTTCTCGAATGGAATTACCTATACAGAATGTTAACCCAGAGAGAGATATGTGCTTTCAAACCCTTAATAATCTATAACCATGTAAATACGTTCTACAATAAATAAGTATATTGTAATGAAAGTGGATTGGTATGCGTTTCTTCCTATATTACCACCTCCATTGTGAACCGGAAATCATGTACAAGATCACTCCTGTTAAATCGATCTCCCACAAAAGCGTATCTATCCGCTGATAAATTGATAGATTGGTGTCAGATCCTGATGTGAAATAACGATCCTTAACTCTATAACCCTTCCGCTCAACAGAACCCATCCTTTGGACAAGAGAGACCGGACCTCAAGGTCTTGAGTCGATTAAGAGATAGGAGAGTCAAGAACGCGTAACATCCTACCCCCGATTAGTCTCACATTATTATTCACATTGAAAAATGTAAAAGACAAAGTGATACTGTAATAAATGTTCTATTTTGAGTAGAATAATTATTTTAGTAAGCAAAAATGGGTTCAACCTCTGATTGTATACCAATTCAAACGTCTCGTTTTAGTGCACCATTCTAATGTACTCAGAAAATAGGAGTTAAATTTTAAGGACACCCACGCCTTCAAATGGATGCAGTACCATGCAAACATTTGCTAGTTTGTATATCAGGAGGGTATATAGTGATGCCAAATTTGGCTCATTTTTTTACTCTTTTTGTGCCAAAAAATATCTTCTACTTTTTCAAACAATCTTCAACAGAAAGAAATCATGGATTTCTTTTAACACTGTGTCATACTTAAACAGCAAATGCCATGTCCTCATTTTGTTTGGTTTGAAAATCAGTTAGATCATTGATTTATTTTTGTAAATAAATTAAACTTAACTTTATTTAGTAAATTAATTCAAAATATTATAATTTAGAGATTTTGATTGCCTATTGATCCTTAACTCCGTAAATTATATAATTTTGACCTTGACCCTGAAAATTGTTGATATGAATTTTTGATAAAGTGAACTAACTACTGTTTCCCTAGTGATTCATATTAATGTGAATTGACTGTATGAACAATAAAATTACTGTAAATACCTAAAAATCAAGTTAATAAACATTATAATGAATATAAAATTTGTTTTTATAGATCAAGTAAAAAGGAAACACCTGATCCAAATACCGAAGATATAATAGATGAGTTAGATTGTGGTGAAAGTGTTAATTATACTGTATATGATCACATGTCTGGAATATTAAATAGATATTTGCATCCTCATATTACTGAATTAGATGTAGCAACATTATTTAAAAAGAATGGAAATAAAAAAGATGTAGATGTCAATCAATTAGAAAAAAGTTAAGAAAAATTCGGAAAGAGGTAGGTTTATTAATATATAGGCATTATTGTTTCTAAATAAATTAGTTTTGAAAAAACAATAAATTAATATATAAATTGTAAAATACTTATAATATAAAAAGTTTTTCTACAAAAAACAAGAAACATGACAGTTACATAAAGCAGTAACTGTAGCAGACTCAAATAACACACCATGAAATTTACACTCACATCATATGGACACAACATAACATGTAAAAAGCATAGACACCATTAAGCAATTGTGGGCTTGAAAGGCACTTCGTGGCAGACCTAGCCCAGGATTTTGTTGACAAATTTGCGTCAAACAGCTGGTTAGCTTGGGTTTCCTCTTTGGAGAGATGGAAGGGTTTATGAGTGTTGTACAGGATCAGATCATAAATACTAAAAACTACAGAAAACACATACTCAAAGATACAGCACTCACAAATGACACATGCAGAAAATGTCACATCATGCCAGAAACTATACAACACATCACTTCTGGTTGCAAGCTCTTGGCACAGACAGATTACTTACATAGACACAATCAAGTAGCAAATATAATACACCAAGAGCTTGCAAAGAAACACAAATTGGCAGACATCCACGAACCATACTACAAGTATATTCCACAGACAGTATTGGAAAACAACACGCACAAAATATACTACGACAGAGCCATAATCACAGATAAAACAATTTACCACAACAGACCAGACATCACACTCATTGACAAACACAATAAAATCACATACATTATAGACAGAACCATTCCAAACACTCACAATATACAAAACACATTCACTGAAAAAATTATCAAGTACACATAACTCGCCCAGGAAATAAGGCATCTGTGGAGGATGGAAAAGGTGCTTATTGTTCTCTCCTCTACAGGTGTGATACTACACATTACACAAAAGCCTAGGAGCTTTACAATTGAATAGAAACACATACATCATGCTACAAATGGCCACTATATTGAATACATGTCATATTGTTAGAAAATTCCTGAATACAGACACACTGACACACTTGTTTAATTTTTGTCTTGTTTTGGTTGCTAAGCCTTGACTCTGTCCTGGCATAGTACAACCACTGGTGTCAACTCACTAAACCCAACATAATAATAATAATAAAGGTTAAACAATACTAAATATGGATATAACAAGAAAACAGCATGATACATATCTCATTTCATATATATGGATGGCATAAAATTATACACGTGGGGGAGCCAAAAATAACTGGATTTTTTGTGTAAAAACTTTATTTATTAACTTTTTTACAAAATTTCTTCAGTCACCTTCAAAGTACTCTCCATTAGATGCGATGCACTTGTGAAGTCTTTTTCCCCACTGAAGCATCTCTGGAACTCTTCAACCTTGATATCGTCCAGTGCCCTTAGCGAAGCTGTTTTTACAGCCTCCACATCATCAAAATGCTTCCCTTTTAGATTTTTCTTCATTCTTGGGAACAGGAAAAAGTCACACGAGGCTAGGTCTGGTGAACATGGAGGGTGGGGAGTGACAGGCTATCCCCGAGAGGCCAAATAGTGGGTCACTCATAAGGCCATGTGTGCAGGGGTGTTGTCATGATGAAGGAACCAGTCACCTGATCGCGAAAGTTCCAGGCATTTCCTTCGCACATCCTCTCGCAGACATCTTAACACTTTTTTGGCGGATTTTTTCAACGTTTTCATCGTTTTGAGATGTTGAAGGATGCCCAAAATTTCGCAGGTGGAACAAAATAACAGTAAGAGATACACAACACTACGCTCAAATGTAAACCTACAAACTGATGCTGTTTGGACAACTGTTTCGTGAAGGTCTCTACTAACCCCACATAACAGGAGAACTCTCTACTATATCTATGAATGGCAGCACGCTCTCAGTTCAGTTTTTTTTTTTGGGTCCTCCCTCATAGATGATTTAGCATGGATATTAGAAATTATATACTCTCTCATAATTGCCATACAAGACCAGGTCATAAACATAAGAATCTGCAGAAGGCACATGTTAAGACACAACACTTACAGACAACATTTGTAGAAATGCCATATCATATACTATATCACATTGGGTTACAAGCTTTTAACACAAATTGACTACTTAAATTGACATAACCCAATAGCAAATATAATAATCAAAAGCTAACACAAATGCAAACTTCTCACTCTCGGGAATCATACTACAAATGCACTTCTCAGATAGTATATTTTGTGTTTTGTTTTTTATGACTATGACTGAGCCTTAATCACAGAGAAAACAATCTATCATAACAGACCAGACATCATATTCATTGATAAACAAAACAAATCACAATCATCATAGATATAGCTGTACTAAACATGCACAACGCGAGAACTGCTTGTCTATCATTTTAGTTCAAAATACAAGAAGTTTTATTCTAAGCAAGCATCTCAAGCCCGCTAGGTTAATTTCTGATGCTTGCTTGGAATAAAATTTCTTGTATTTTATATTAAAATGATAGACAAGCAATTCTGTTAAAAGCACTGGCACTGAACGTTTCGCTTCATGCAGTCTATTTTGCAA
>NW_019387062.1:2083-4341 GCF_000671375.1 Centruroides sculpturatus | reverse complement strand
GAATTTGGATTAATTTTAGGTGACTCACCTGTTGAACCCAATAAATTCTGCTGGTTAGATTCCATATTTTGATTCAAGAATTCCCTTGTTCCTTCTTGTGAATCACTTTTCGTTTGTATTCCATAATCCGTAATAAGTTTAGAGCTTGAAGTACTTGGTTGAGCTTGTTTGTTCTCTGTCCTCGTTCTGGTAAGTGGAGGTCTTCCTCGCTTAGCTGGAGATCTTTGCATAATATTTTTTTGAATTATTGCTTTTTCCTTTACTTGAACTTAGATAATGTTAGTTTAAACTTGTTTAACAATAAGTTAAATAAACAGACTAAAATTTACCACTTCGCTGCCCAAATGAGAAGTTCACAAAAAAAGTCACTCACAGCGTCGACGTCCTAACACGCCCCCCAATATAATTTAATTATAAAAACTAACTTTCTCACTTGGAAAGTGTGCATTTTATTTTACCTAACCAAAAAGAACATTTTTCATAATTATTTCTTTAATAAAAGCTAATTTTACTGTATTAGGCATTACAAATTTAATAGATATTCTGATTTTTGAAAAAATAACAGTAGGTATAATGAGACTTAAAAAATGGTATTAGGAAATTAAAACAGATTAGCCCATTGGCCATGCCCAAATCCACAACCAGTGTTCAGTGGTTTTATCCACTCAGCTGCTAAAGAGCACTTATTAATAAGAAAGAACAAAAAGTACCATTCAGAAATGAAAAAAAACTCAAGTTTTTAGAAGTGAAATATTAAATACTTATAGACTTTTCACAGGGTAACACTTATGATTTCACACATACAAGTTTGGTTTTATATAACCGAGTATAACTCACTAAACCCAACATAATAATAATAATAAAGGTTAAACAATACTAAATATGGATAAAACAACAAAACAGCATGATACATATGTCATTTCATATATATGGATGGCATAAAATTATATACATGGGGGAGCCAAAAATAACCGGATTTTTTTGTGTAAAAACTTTATTTATTAACTTTTTTACAAAATTTCTTTAGTCACCTTCAAAGTCTCTTCATTAGATGTGATGCACTTGTGAAGTCTTTTTCCCACTGTTTGAAGCATCTCTGGAACTCTTCAACCTTGATATTGTCCAGTGCCCTTAGCGAAGCTGTTTTTACAGCCTCTACATCATTAAAACGCTTCCCTTTTAGATTTTTCTTCATTATCGGAAAAAGTCACACGAGGCTAGGTCTGGTGAACACGGAGGGTAGGGAGTGACAGGCTATCCCCGAGAGGCCAAATAGTGGGTCACTCGTAAGGCCACATGTGCAGGGGTGTTGTCATGATGAAGGAACCAGTCACCTGATTACCAAAGTTCCAGGCGTTTCCTTCGCACATCCTCTTGCAGATATCTAAACCCTTTTTTGGCGGATTTTTTCAACGTTTTCATCGTTTTAGATGTTGAAGGATGCCCAGAATTTCGCAGGTGGAATAAAATAACAGTAAGAGATACACAACACTACGCTCAAATGTAAACCTACAAACTGATGCTGTTTGGACAACTGTTTCGTGAAGGTCTCTACTAACCCCACATAACAGGAGAACTCTCTACTACATCTATGAATGGCAGTACGCTCACAGTTCAGTTTTTTTTTTGGGTCCCCTCATAGATGATTTAGCATGGATATTAGAAATTATATACTCTCTCATAATTGCCATACAAGACCAGGTCATAAACATAAGAATCTGAAGAAGGCACATGTTAAGACACAACACTTACAGACAGCATTTGTAGAAATGCCATATCATATACTATATCACATTGGGTTACAAGCTTTTAACACAAATTGACTACTTAAATTGACATAACCCAATAGCAAATATAATAATCAAAAGCTAACACAAATGCAAACTTCTCACTCTCGGGAATCATACTACAAATGCACTTCTCAGATAGTATATTTTGTGTTTTGTTTTTTATGACTATGACTGAGCCTTAATCACAGAGAAAACAATCTATCATAACAGACCACACATCATATTCATTGATAAACAAAACAAATCACATTCATCATAGATATAGCTGTACTAAACATGCACAACACATGTCAATGAAATAATTTTTCAATGTACGTTCTGAGTATTTTTTAAAGCTTTTGTGGAGAATGGATGAAGTACTTGTTTCATTACTCTTTCCTTGCACAGGCATCACATCACATATTGTACTCTACATAAGTCTTGAAATATGAGAGCCTCACAATAGCATATATATCACACTACAGAAGG
>NW_019387062.1:0-634 GCF_000671375.1 Centruroides sculpturatus | reverse complement strand
GCTATATGTTATTTTTTCTTGATTTATCGTTAATATATCATTACGGAGTTTAACTTGATCTTTTTGTTTTCGCCATTCATAAAATATTGGGAGTAAATTTTTCCTTCTTAATCTTGAGTTTTTGGTTAAATCTGGGGATATTTGCATATCTTCCCATTCTTTTAATGCATTTTTTTGTTGTTTCTTTTGAATAAAAGTATAGAAGAATTTATCACGAATTTGCTTATTACTAAATGTTATTCTTATTGCTGTATTAGGTTTCTTTGTTAGTAAATTTGTTTCTATTATCTCAGATTGGGATATATCATGAATATTAAGTACATTAATCATAAAGTTATATATCTCTGACGTAGATATAGCTTTCACAATAGGATATTTGTATACAATTACTTTTTTATAATTATAATCATTATTTAAAGAATCTATTTTAAATTGCATTAGTTCATTTTCACTTTTTTGATCTTCTAATTGTTGTTGTAAATTTTTAATTTCTTTTTCCATATATATTTGTTTTTCTTTAGAATCACGTATATCTTGATGTATACGTTCTATGTCTTCTTTTATATAGACCATTTGTTCTAACAATTTATTATTTGAATCATTTATTAAATCTGATATTTTAGTCCATAAGAGT
>NW_019387061.1:0-15151 GCF_000671375.1 Centruroides sculpturatus | reverse complement strand
TAAATAAGGGTTAATGTTACGTATGGTTCTAAAATGGCCGCGCTTCTGACTGTTTCAAGGTCTATATAAAAAGGTCAGGACACGCGTGATCTACTTCTTGAGCTGTCATTTTGGGTTTTTTTTTGAGTTGCATGTTTTGAGCAAACTTGTACGAGCAGTCAGTTTTATATGACATTAATTAAACTAAAATTGCATAAATCCTGTAATTTCCAGTAAAAACTATAATAATAATTTCGGATGATTATGCAACCCCAATTTTATGTAACGTTTTCGTCAAATAGTTTAAAAGAAACAAGCATTCTTATCTTTCGCTGTCATGATTGAAATTAATTAAATAGGTACTAAAACTGATGCAATTACATATATACCACTTCGTAAAGNACAACTTTTTTTTTTCTCATACACATACACTTGTAATAAAATTTTACGGTGGGGGTCAATGTGAGGCTTTCGAAAGTAGTTGGGGTCGACGGTTAAAAAAGTATGATGACCCGTGTTTTAGACTATAGCAATAGGTGATACGTTGAGAGAAATTCTCTTAATCAGTAAGCACTTGTCCAAAAAGCATACCCACTAGGTAAACAATACATGAGATTTCGTAATGTTTAAGAAAAATTACACGCTCCTTTAGAGTTTTTTGAAGTGCCGTCTAACAGAAAGTATTAAACATTTTTTTTCTTTACAAAATTATTTTCGCATTCTAATCATAGTCTCTATATGAATTCTGATGTGAATCCGGTTATCGGTTACAGGTATAATGTAATTTGAATAGGGATATTTTAACTATGGCCACTTCTGTAAATGTAAACTTATTTGATTTTCTTGGCATCAACAAAACAGGATATCGTTTTATTATCATCATCGGTCAGCCAAACCGACAATGAAAGCATGGATTCTTGAAATAGCTTCATTTCTTCAAATTTTTTGATCGCCAAAATTTACATATGAAATTTTCACTTTGGTAGGTAATTGCTTTAATGAAAGGTAACTTTTCTTTATAACAAGCTTAACTCACAATGACTTTACGTACAGTATTATTAAGCTCACTTATTGTTTGTATTGTAATTATATATTATTAAGCTATTTATTTATGTATTTCCTTAAATTGTTATTATTATTAAATGTTTCAGTGCAAAGATTATAACATGACTTCTTGTAATATGTACAATAAGACAAAAATAATTAAAAAGAAATTATTAATACCAGATGAAATAGAAGTTAGAACAGGTTTCGTAAGTATAAATAAATTTAACGTATAATTTTTTTATCTTTTTACAATTTATAATGATGGTACATTGTGTGGACTATATATAATGTTGTAGTATTTCAAATGCAATATGAATTTGTATGTATATTTAAAATTCACTGTATTTTACTTTGAAAATATTCGTATCTTAATTTACGTGGTACTTTTAAATGATTTTACACTCATCGTCGCTTTTCTTGAATAAATCATTAATACCGGTTTACCCACTTTTTGTATGCTAAATTGTGCTTTTATTATATATTTAGTGGACAATGCGAAATTAGCCGAAAACCAAGGGGCCGATTACGAATGACCAAATACTCAGCAACAGCTCGGTGAGACCCGATCTCATTGTCTGTTGGATGGCTTCACGATAAATTATAGGCGTGATTGCAAGATCTATCTGTCGTCATGATGCTGACACCAATTACGATAGAGTTAGACGCGTCCTAACTCGCAAATTGTAACCAAAGGGTGAATAAGAGGGTGTAAAATTATCGACAGGGGAGGGAGATCGCGAACAAGTCGATAAGTGTCCTATGTTTGATAGAGACAGGTAGTTAGATTAACGAATAAAAATATAACTTTTACAAACGTCTAAATTTAAGAGTACGCAGAAATCAAAAGATACATCTACAAAAATAAGGAATATAGCCTACATTTAAGGCTACACGACAAATTATCTATGCGCTCCGTTTGCGATCTATTTGCTATTTGCTCATGAAAGAGTTTACAAAAATATATCAGAGAGAAATGAGCTGTCCTTGCTGGTCCACCGCGATTTGAGTTTTCGCCGCCCTTTTATCGATTTAGCTTTTTTTGGCGATGCTTCTGCAGGTGTGCGTTCAGAAATGAGCCGATGATAACCTAAAAATGCCGTTATATGGCGCTGTTATGATTATATTTGATTGGAGACCTTACGCTTCCTTCTATTCATACGTAAACAATCGACATACTCTACCTTTATCGTTTAGTACTCGGATGTTATATTTATCAGCCAGTTGTTGATAGTACGGGTGATATTCACTCTGTTTCCTGTTCAATGTTTTCTTTATTGTCGCAACGGAGAAATAGGCTTAAGATTTTCCTAAATTTTACGCAAAATAGCTCTTCGATTCTCTGGAAAATAGAAATCGCGAAAACGTGTACGTCGAACGTTCAGCGCCGCCCCTCTTGTGAGCCTAGAAGTTTGACACTTGGCGTTTAGAACGTCGAGCACGATTCTACTGACGTTCCAAACGCCATTGTCAAACTTCTAGGCTCACAGGTGGGCGGCGCTGAACGTCCGACGTACACGTTTTCGCTTTGATAAGGTCGGCCGAAACCTCTCTATTAGTTATTTTAGAAAGTGTTATCTTGCCGTTACTTAAGCTTTTTCCTATTTTGACATTTTAAAACGTTGCATTTTTGTCTTAATGTAATAAAAATGTTTTTGTTCAACATTCACCATCTGTGCATGCCGAATGTCGACATTTGCCGGTGTAAGTGAGAAATGATGATATTTAGCAAATATTTCGTACATACACGAAACGACTGTGTGAATGCTGACATTCACTGGAGAATGTTGACATTCGCCAGATATCGGTCATTCACAGTAACATATATATACAATAAGGACCCATCTAATGGGAAATGCAGTTGTTACTCACCTTTTACTAATTGCAAGTTTTCAAAGTGCACAAGACATGATGCATCAAAATATACGCGACATGCTGTAAATCTTTAACCTCTAATTAACGAAATACAATGCAACGGATAATATTCGAATTTTGTAATGATGTAGGCGAGAGGTAAACGAACCTACTCCTAGATGACGTAACCATTTAGTTTTGATTATATGGGCAAAATTTGCACTGTGACAATATGCCTTTTGTGACAACTATCCCGCTCTCCCCTACTGTAGCGTAATCAGTTCATACCGAAACCTGTCACTCAGTATATAAGATGTACTTTTTTTATTATTCGGTTCGTCATAAGTGCATTTCGGCTATGTATTTTATCAGTCTGAGAAAAAACTGTACATATGAAATGCAATCAACAAGCCAAAATAAAGTATAATTATATGAATTCATATATAACCCAGGAAATAAATTGTTTCAAAATATAAACGTAATGATAGTCATATCAGTTCTAAGAAATTAAAAACGATTATGGAAACTAGTAAAAATATTAGACATTTGAACTTCACACAAACAGCAAATTATTGCCATTTCATTAGAAAATAAAAGTCTATTTTCAATTTTCTGATATATAACGGAGAAAATACGACGATTTCTGAGAAAATCATATGTCAAGAGTTATAATTTCAAACTCAGTGAACCATGAAATATCGAAAAATTCTGGTGTTTCCTATATGTATGAAAATATTAGTGTGTATGGATGTCACGACTTTATTTACATTATTTGAAGCTTAGTAACTTCTGCAAGTCTCTGCTGATAATTTGTGAAATTTTGCAGGGAGATATTAAGAGAAATAATGAGATTAAATTTTTCTAGTTATGACTCGAAAGAGTGGGAAGTTTGTCAAGTAGGGTCGGTATGAATGACGATTATAGTGGTTATTCGTATTTATAATTTTTCATAAAACTTATTCCATTTTGCCATTCGGTACGATAAACGTATCAACTAAATAAAGATGGAATAACGCCAAGTGTTGACATAAAAACCCATCTTGTGTTAGTATATGAAAAAAATTAATATTTTAAATGCAAAGTAATCTCCCACATAGAACGTAACGATACGCATTCTGTTTACAGTTTAGTTCAAAAAAATTTTATATATTCTAATAGTTTTTATTAAAAACATTTTTAAGTCAACCAGTCATAATTTGCTTTAGATACATTTTTTACAAAGCATTTTTAGATATTTTCAGAAAAAAATGTTCGTATAACGAAGAAAAAGAATTATTAGTTAAATATTTAAAGTTAAATTTAAACTATAAATTTAATAGATTTTCAGACAATAATATCTAGAATTAAATAGTAATAATAACTTGTTTTCTAGGAAAATAACAGAGACAAGGACAAAAGATCATCTATTCAGAGATATATTGACCTCTTAGCAGATGGCCTTCATTCAAAGTATGTTTTCTTTCATAGTATACGAAAATTATATTAGTTGTGTTAAATTCATTTTATTTGTTTACTTTTAGGTTGACATTCGAATTTTACGGACACAAGGTAATAAATTTATATTCAGCAGTTATACTATCTTTATACGTATTTTAATAATTTAGTTTTATTCTTTAGGGAGAACTCGCCATTATTGTTGAAAATATCAGAGAAACTTACATCTCTTATTCGTCCATAAGTTACATTCCAACTACATTTGCAATACGTGCTGCAAGACCTTTAGATAAAGCCTTCATCTTGGTAAAACCTTTCGATGTAATGGTAATGTTTAAAAAATTATTATTTATTAATTATTTTCTCTATATATTAAAAAACATATTTATCACTATACAAATCGAAATTTATACGGCCAAAGAAGTATTAAACATTTAATAACTTATCAAATTCACTCATTAGATGCAACACTTGATCCATCTGCCAAAAGAAGTATGTTTCCAGGAATAATATTCATACTTTATTTAACTCATAAATATGTACAGTACATGTAGATATTTCTCATCAAAGTGATAGATATTAGAAAAAAGTCGAAAAATCACGCGGCCAGAAGGATAACGAAGCACAAACTCGGATCCAACTACAATAGTTCAGTGGTGTCATCGATTTTGCCATTGCTGGGCTAATACAAATCTATCTGTTATGTACCGAAATAAAATGTATTTTTGATGTAATTTGTAATGAAAAAATCAAAAGTTTCATTTTCTTAACAAGAGCAAAGACGCCTACGATTTAGCTTTCTTTAATTTTAATACTTTATAAAAGAATATACTCTACGACCACTCAAAAACATTCACTCAAAGAAAGATGAAAATTTTGTAAAAAGATGGTCGTTGTTTGGAAGTTATTTTATATACAGGAAAACTTTTATGAATATGCTACAATATACAGATGATCGTTATTGCAGGTTTGGCTATATAAACATTGATATTTTGAAAAATACAAAATAATTATAAAAGTTATGTATTTCAGATTTGGATTTGTATTCCTCTCTCTTTCCTTATCATCTTGTTAACTATGTATGGAATTATGAAAAAAGAGAATGAGTATCGAAACATGGAAATGCCAAAATTTTACATTTTATTTTGGATTATATTGAGAAACTTTCTTCGACAAGGTGAGTATTATTATTTTCTGAGTGACGTCAGCTTTAATAAACCGAATGTTTCACGAAAATAATGTGTACAAGTAAACTAGTGAAATAATTTTTTTGTCAGTAAAAATTATGATATAATGATTTTTAATATTACGTGATGATAATTAGTGTCATAAGTATGTTTACATTTGTTCGTTTATAAGTTTTTATTTACTTTTATTAATTTTTAAGAGAAATTTACAAAATCGTTAGCTTGTATTTACGAACGAAAATATTATTTTAATTAATTTGACATTTTTAGAGTTTTTTATGCTCAATTGATGGGACCACTTTCATATACCACAGAAAAATATCTATTAAGAAACCGATAATTTTCAAAACAAAAACATATTTATTTCTTTTGTAACTACTTAACTATTATTTTTGTTTTTTATCATTTTTATTTTTTAGACACAAGCATAAATCGTTATGTTTTTATTACGTTTCGTATTATGTTTGGCTGTTGGATCTTGACTGCATTTGTCCTGACATCAGCATACGTCGGAACTTTGCCATCGTTCATTGTTAATCCTGGAACCGAAACCATTCCTCAGACATTTCAGCAATTGGCTCAATCGGTGAAAGAAGGACGATACAATATCACTTTTTTTACGTGGGGTCATGAATCATCTTACTTTATGCAACTTCATTCCGATGTACGTATCATTTTATTAATAATAATTGTAGCTATATATTTAAAATACAAAACTATACAAAAGAATCGTTTAATATGATATTGAGTGTAAATTAAGAATGAAAATTCACAAAAAACAAATGATTTTATAATTAAATAAGTGTCAGTTGTCAACATTACAGAGCTGGAAACGTGACAACCCTTTTCTGAGATAATAAGTAAAGTTTTCAAATGTTCAAATTTCCGGAATTGTTATTCACGTTATTATATAATTAAGATTAAAGAAACTGAGATTAACCACATTATTCTCCTTGAAAACGGAGTTAATACCTCATTGTGAACAATCAATAGGCCTAAATATAATTAATTTTACATTTATAATTTAAGTTATCAATATATTGTATTTCTAAGGAATATGAAGCTCTTAATATTTATTAAATTAAAGTTACTAAGTTTTTCGATTATAACATTTACATAGGTTTTAACTTAATTAATTATTGAAACACATTATTTATGAATAATTTAGCGGAAATAATAAATATGATATTAACCAGTTTGTGTTGTAATGTACTGTAATGCTAATAGACTGCGGCACTTGTTACATATAGTTTTATACTTTTATAATTGAAAAAGATATTCTTTAATATTTATAATTTTATATTAACATATATATTACATGTATTTAAATTGACAAAAAGTGTATAATGTACTTAAATTATTATTTTGTCGGAAAATTGAAGTAACAGAATTATGCAAATATAAATTAATGTGGGGATGTAATGTTAAATTAATAGAAAGTATAAAAAGTATTATTAAATATGATTGACATTGTAGTACGTTTATAAATTAATATATGATATACACTTAAAATGGAAAAGTAAAAATCTTAAATTAGGCCTATATATTTATTTAGGCTTATATTATACATAAAAGTAGAGAATCATATTATATAAGAGAAGAGAATCACAAAAATTTAATTGTGTATATATTGTAAACAGAAGAATTTTATTAGTTAAATTAAATTTAAATAAGGAAATATCTTTAAGTGTATAAGATTGCTCAAGGTTATCCTGAATGCAATAAGAGTGTATTTTGTAGTTAAAATTTATTTTCCATTTTTTGAGGGTGTTTGTTGAACATTGACATTAATTATTCTGTCAGACTTATGATAAAACGTATCGGTAACCAGCAGATAAGCCCGGTGTGCTCGGGTAAAAAGTAACGATAGCGAAGATTAGGATTATTATATTACTGTCAATCTTACCCATTTTCACAGAATGCTACAATTAGGTCCCCCTCTTTTTAGACTAATTAGAAACTTTTTAGATGTGTCTAAAAATATCCCGCAAAATCGCAAAAATATGCATCTGCGCGTGTAAATCTTGCACGTTGCTTTCTCGTAACACTTTCCTTGTTACTTAACACTTCCTTTCTTGAAGCCTTAATTAATCCTTTTCCTTTCCCCCGCGGGGGGGAATATCGAAAAATCCTTTCTCAGTGTGCGTTCTCATGACATGCCCTAACTGTGTACCAAATTTCAACTTTCAACTCTTAACCGTTTGGGCTCTGCGCTTATTAATATTATCAACCTGTCTCGATCATATATATAATAGCTCTTAACAAGTTATATAATCACCAGGAAAGACCTAATGTTAAATATAGAAATTTCTTTGTATCAGATATTTATACGCTAAGTTGTATATTTTATTAAATATTTTTGTTTGGATTATAAAAATATTTATTTTAATTTACTGTAGTTAATGAAAATGGATGGATAAGGTGGTTAAAACCATTTCTCAACCCAGCTAACCTATTTTCGGCATGGCCTTATCCATAATGAGCTTGATAAATAAAGGCCATCTTAGTTCTGACATGTCAGAAAAAATTAAAAAATAAAATAACCATATTTTAAAAAAAATATAAAATATATCATGTATATGTATTGAGAGTCAAGGCAGTGACTCCGTCCAAAGACGTGACATTGTTGTTTATAAAATCAAATGCCAATTAGTAATTTTTCGTAAATTAAAATAAATATTGAAGAAAAAAATTTAAATGGTTAAATTAAGAAAAATTGATCGCGAGAGTAAATCCTATTTAATGTGTATTATTAATGGAACAAATAATTCATATATTTCTCTATAATGTCATAAAACATCGTAGATAAATGGCCAGCTACATGTAAAATTGTATCTTTTGATTTAACTTGAAACACATAATATTGTTTTTATTTTTGTATTTATCAGAGTATCCATCGTAAATACTCTAGCTGAATCTATACCAACGAAATCATTGCTGCGTTGAATGCATGACACAGTTAACTCACAACTGAAACGTTTATAATATTTTTAAAATAATAATTTCATTTAAATATGTTTATACATAAATTTTAAAGCATTATGACTTTGAAACTGCAAGTTAGATCTTCTATAAACATACTAAAGTTAAGTGTGTATATTAATTTACATGAAGTTCATTTATACATATAATTGTAGACGGACTTCAGAACGAAAATTAAAAATGAGATCATCGAAATCTTTTGTGAAAATGTTAAACAATATTGGAGTAGCAAACCGATTGAAAAAGTAATTAATGGAACACACGCCATCCTTGCACCGAAAGAAAGAATCGAATTGAGCATGAGCAAAGGACAAAAAAAAAAGGTTTTCATTTCAGAAGACAAACTTTTTACGAAATTCCATTTCCTACAAATAAATTTAGTCAGAGTGAATTATGCTGAGGAAATTTGCCAAACGTAAGTACAAAAAAATCTGTTTCTATCACTTACTATTTTACAGCGGATAATACGTTAATCTGCAGACGATTCTTTCTGTGAAAAGAGTCGTCTGCAGATTAACGTCAGACGGTGCGTCATTTCAGCTAAACCAATTAGTAGAGGAATAGGTGGTATTATGTAACACTGCGGGTATTATAAAACCACTCTATTTCGAACTGTTAATAAAGGCGAACTGTAGCGGATTGTGGCTGAACTAAACTAGGCAGACATCCATAGCAAGTTGAAAACCCATTTCGCTTCAGTTAAACGGTAGTGAATCAGCGAATTTGTGTTTTTCAAAATTAGCAAGTTCTAAATGCTAAGTGAATTTAATTATTTTATAAATACAGTAGATCCCCCTATAAGACGGTAGATACGTTCTGTTCTTTATGAATCAATTTTGTAGGAATCATAGTTTACGGACTACGGCTGTTTGAAAGGTTTTCTTTCATAAAATTAATCGATTCTAGACTAATTCGACTCAACATTTCCAAAATACGTATATTTTTTTTAAAATAATCCGTATAAACTACGTTATAAACAAAAAATTGTAGGATTACTTACCGAGTGTGTACCCTTTGACTACGCTCGTTGCTAAAGCTTGGTTTCGTCGCGGAACAGCGCATCAAATTGCGGCCGCGATTTCTGATATTATTTTTCTGCGAAAACTTCGTTGACCTTTGGAGACATCCTTAATATAAATAATTTTTATGGCCGTTAAATAAGAAATGTTTCTTTCACAAGAAATGTATAAAATTACAGTACTGGACAGACGATAGGTCGCCTAACTCGCCGTAGCGTGACGCTAGACGGCGAAAAATATATATTTAATTATAATAAAGTTACAATAAATTAAGTTAATATATAATTATATATACAGTACCTAATTTATATATAATTAATATATAATTATATGTACAGTACCTAATTTATATATAATTATATGAACAGACGATACTAAACTCAATTTATCCGCCTAAACGTCCGTAGCGTGGTGCTACGGATGGCGGGAAAGTAGTTCGGCTGCCCGATGACGTTTTACGTATTATAGGAGTTATTTTTACCGTTGTTTACGGATACTGCCACAATTTTTATAGGAATCGTAACTATAGGAAACGGTTTTATAGGGGGATCTACTGTATAAATCGTGTAGTTGTAGGTTCACTGGTGCGTGTATTCCGTTCCAGAGACTTAGGGGTACATATTAATCTGTATGATTTTCACGTTTTTAAAGTTTGGTGTCGACAGGAATAAATTTAACCTAAGATGGAGATGCGTGAAATACAGATTCCATTGATGCTTTTAATATGGAACCCAACTCCTCTGGAAACCCAACTCTTCCGAACTCTCTATTTGCAAGCAGACATTCGTCCAGAGTAATTTGTGAAAAAGACATTACGTAGAAAGTCAATTCTTCCTGAGAATACCGAAAAACAGCTGCTGGAATATACAGTTGATGGAGGTGATATCTTTCTATTATAAAACATTTTTTTCGATAAAATACATTGGAGTAAATGATTTTGTAATTATTTAAATTCTTTTACTTTCCTATTTGTTTTTGGATACATCAAAGTATTTTTTGAAAACAAACAGTAATGTTTTATATTATTACCTAATTTTTTCTAAACTTACTTTCTGACATTTTGTACAAAAGCGTTCAAAATCCATACTTATAGTAACACTAGCGAAAAATCCAATTAAAAACATTTAGTTTAATAGTTACCAGTACTTTTCGCACAAAAAATGTGAGTGTAGTTTTGACACCTTGTTTACAATTCACTGAAATGTTATTGGGGTTCCATAATACCACCTTCTCCTCTACTACAGTGAACTTTGTGGTGTTGCAAAACCACAACGTAAATCTTCCATAACAAATGAGAAAAAAACCGAAAGTAACTTGCTACAACTAAGCGATCAATAACTAATACTCATTAATTAATACACAAGTTGTATTTCTAATTCGTGTATAAATTATACAATTATATAAATAACCCAAATGATCTGCATTCTTCCTGAGTATATGCCAGGGATTCATACAAGAACGTTTTACATATGCAAAACTCCGCAAATGTTCAAGTCTTATATATAACGGCGTACACATAATTTTTATAAGTTTTATATGAATCTATAAAATATTTAAAACACACAAATATTGAAGTTTTACTTTTTTTTACAAATTTTTTGTTATTTAAAATTAAATTTATTGTCTAACTTTAAGCTTGCAGAAGTTTAATTTACCGTCTATGATTTATTACAATGTCATGTTTAAAAATAATTATTGATAGCTTATACTGTATGTATATGATCAACAAGAAACATAAATTCTCATCTCTTCGCTAACATCATAACGTCTTTTTGTATAAGTGAAAACTGAAAAGCAGTTTTTGTTTTCATACTAAAATTAATTTATATCATATTAAACAAATATATTCATGAGATTTGAATATGGTAATAAAACCAGCAAAATTCATACTTTATATTTGATTTTCCCACTTTTTATGCACTATTGTTTATGTGTTATACACCAGCAATAAAACATGTAAATTTTAATGTTGGATTTCCAATGATTAGGTATGAGAAAGAGTTAAGTTCCATAGTGTTACAAAAAACCGGGCTTATGAACTCTCCGAGAAAAAAAAATTTTTTTATTTTTAGAATGTTTTTTTAGGTCTCCAAATTGTTTCAAAAATTTTTACACGTGCGAAAAAATTTTTTTGCGATTTTAATTTACCTTTAATGTCGCACAATTAATGCTTAATTGTTTTTTAATGCGATTTTTTTTTATCGAATTTAATTACTTGTTCTAAAGTTGTAGGGCACGGATTTTACTTCGGTAAAGTTATTTAAAGCTACTTTCTGATTTCAAAAACGACCTCCAATAGTTTATTAATTTTTTTAGTTAATAGATTTTATTGTATATAAGTTTAATTATATCGTGGGAGTCGGAAATCGCAAGAAAAATTTTAATTTTTTAAAAATATTTAAAAATATACCTCCAGCTAGTATACACCCTACTTTAAACTCTTGTCCTCCCGAGACGTGTATGAGAATGTTCCGGGAAATCCAACACCAGATGTTCTCAATGCCATTCAGCTGTGTAAACAATGATTCATATTTCTAATACGTTTCATAACTCAAGTAATGTACTCTACTTGTGCAGAATCTAAGAGAGGAAACTAATTGTATGTATTTATATTTAACAGGATAAATCGCATTGAACAAAGTGGATTATCTGAGAAAATTCACAGAGACGTTCTTGAAGAAAAAAGAAGAAACGACTCCTACGATGATAAGACAATCGATAATAACGAACATCCTCTGAAAACGGATGATATTATTGGTCTAATCTATTTATTACTTACAGGATATTTGATCTCTTCTGTAGTATTTCTTACAGAAATTCTTGTAAGCAAGATAAAGAAGATTACAAGCAGAAAATGCAGAGTGAGGCCATTCAATATTGTTAATTAATTTTTAATCATATCTGAAATTATTAATGCTGCATTCGTTAAAGTAGTTTCTTGTTCATATTAACATTTTTATTATATTCTGTTTCTTATTCTTATTCGCATAAGATCTGTGTCGTTTATATAATCACGTCAGTTTAAATCTGATTTCGAAAACCGCTTTATGAAATCATTTTTTGTTGTACTGCTTGCATTTACATTGCTGAAGACAAATTTAAAGTAAAAACTAAGTGACTCATTATTTCGGTTAACATCTGATGTACCTCGATATATCTATAGGTAACGTAATAAATTATTCAGAACAAGCTTATGTAAAAAACCCTACATATCCAGCATATAATTTTATATAGATTGAAATATTGAAAATTCGGAAATGAAATCTGATAACTTATGATGATATTATATTATTGACGTCAATTTTTCCAAAATAAATAGAAAAAATTAATGCAATAATAATATATTAATGAAATTGCTCAAGTAATTATTTCTGAAAAAACACGAACCAAGACATGTAGAATGCATATGGGTATTTCTTAAACAGATAAATAACATATATCCGAACATGTTCTATATGAATATGGGTGAAGTTTACCTAACGATAATGAGTGACACAACCTTTTGTTTTTTTTAATTATGCACGTGAGTTGACCAACTTAGGGCACACGTGTTTAAAGTAACATATCAAAAGAAATCATGTGGCACGTCATTTATATTGTGATTTTGGTTTACGAACTCTGTTTTTTAATCTTTTTTTATTTATCACTTTATTTTCTTTGAATCTTTTTTGCGTTTACTCTAATTAAAGCAATTTAATGATGATTAATATGTTACAGGTGGATAGTTTTGTCTCGTTTGTAGACTGAAAATGTTTTGAAAAAGTTCTAGATTCATTTTGGTGTCAAGGGAAAATAACATGGTACATCGAAATAAAATGTTATAAACAAAAAAAAATTGTAATTATCGGAAACACAGGGGACATGAGTAGCTTTTTAATTAAAACGATAACGCATAATAAATCACATTAAAATAGAGTGTATGACAGATAAGCGTGCGTGAATTAAACTTAAAATGTTATTACCTATTCCTGTACATTATATGCTACAATAAAGAAGAAAATAATTAATAGTTTAAAATATACTACAAATGTATTAATTTATAACATGTTATGCGATATCTTTATTGTTGCGCTTCCTGATGCGAGTAAGATAGTTGTAAAAATAAAGAATGTATAGCCTCTATTGTAGCATTATCAGATTTATTGAAACGCAAATGTAAACATATATTAATTTGTTTTCTTACAGTGTAGTTTTTATATTAACTTATAATGTGTCACTTAAAAAATATTTTTTAGAGCAATTATTAAAAAAATTATATAAGCAGAATTTGTTATTGACAAATGTATCCGGCTTATGTATTTTCAAGTGTTGTAATACCAAACAATAACGTATGTTTCATTACTTACTAATTAATCTGTATTTAATATCAGATATACTATAATATAATTAATTAAATATACAGTCACATTTTTGAATAATTGCCATTGACAGCAACGTATAACACGGCCGACTAGTGGCTAATCAGTTTTTTTTTCTTAAAAACTAGGAGTTCGGTCGTGGGTTCCTTTTTTTCTGGTACCGGCTGGCCACGTGGAGTTTTCCGGGTTTTCTCCACGTCTATAACGCCTGAATAGGGGCCAGTTACTTTTAGAAGTCCTCCCGGAAGGCATTATTCTTCAAGTATAAACAAATATATATAATTACTAACTACGTCACATGACAAATGCAGGTCATATCTTACTTCGGGTCAACCTAGTAGCTTTTGCTTAACATAAAAGAAAAAAGAATACGTATGCCATTGCTGTATTTCGGAGTTAATAGACATCTCTAATCGACTCTGATTAGAGATGTCTATTATTTTGAGATTCGACTGTACATGCTTGTAATATCAATATTAAAAATATATATCTAAAATTTTTCATATGTACTCTAGATATTAAGCCAATAAAGTAATTATATTACAGTTACGTTTCTGAATTTTAATACTCTCGACTAAACAATAAATTATGCGCAGCGTGTTCCTTAACTTTTACGTTACAAGTAGAACCAGTATTGTTATCTGTTATGATATTTTATGAAAAACTTAAATTTTTAATTATTTAACATGACATCAAGCTAAATTTTGAAGTAGGAATAAAGTTTATATAAAATTATGAATGCTAATAACGCGAAAATTCGTATTTAAGTTAGACTATACTCGAGATTTAATATACAATTCTTTTCCTCTCCATACCATATCGTCTTTTGAACCAAATATAATTCTATTAATTCTTTGAAAAATCAAACCTTTAAGCTTAATTTCAAATTTATTCGACAAAAAGGACAAAAATTATTAAGCTTCCAAAAACATAAAGAAAATCGTTTCCCTAGACACAAATTGTAATATCCATATAACTTCAAACCAAAATTTTCTTGCATTCATCGACGTATAAAGTACAAAATTGTAAAAACCTTGGGGGTTCGAATATTGTCGAATTGCCATGCTTCTTCTCTGTTATAACAAGCAGAAAATCCCAACGAGATAGTTCGTTTGAAATTAGAAACATACTGCTTACAAATATGAAATTATTTATTAAATGTCATATACATTTCAGTAATTTGAAATTTTTATGGGGTTATAAGTTCCACGCCAGCCACCTCGTGAACCAATGATCGGGATAGAAGCGTGACTTTAGACCCTGTATCTATAGCCAGTCGAGCCGTATATCCGTC
>NW_019387060.1:0-15163 GCF_000671375.1 Centruroides sculpturatus | reverse complement strand
AGCTCAGTTGTAAAGATTAGTTTCAATAACAGAGAAAATAATTATAACTATTATAACTGTGAGATCCAAGATTTATTAGGCTAAATTATTGTAAGGAATATATTAATTATCTAAATTATTATTCACAAGGGAGGAAGTGATATTCATCATTTTGGAGGAAAAAGGAAATCAATTTCCTTTCTCACATGGCCTTATCTATAATTTGTATGCCCTCTGCACTTGTTACATATCCTGTGCGTTCCTCAGATGCTATTGGGTAGAGGTTCCATTAAAAAAGAAATTTTCCCACCACTTGAGGAAGTTCAACAGAATCCGAACATGCCATAGGAAGGCAGTCTTCCTCAGTTTTGAAGGTGCCATAGAAGGCAGTCCATGGAAATCCAATATTGCCTCATAGAAGGCAGTCCTCTACAACTCAGAGATGCCATAGAAAAGACTCCTCACCATAAGTATTTTAACTTTGTGAGCTAACATAGAGAAGAAGTAGAAGAGAAGAAGTAGTATGGGATGAAGTATATATTTATATAAAAATAAAAGTATATTTTCCTTGTTAACCTGTTTACCTTTTTTAATTTTTTATACCAGTCTATGGACTCAGGACTTATTAAGCCTCCAAAAGTCAGAAACGAATGGAAAACTAGTAGTTTTCCGTGTACTAAAGAATAGTACAGTACAGTAAAAAAAAAAAAAAAAAAGAAGAAGTAGAAGTTGTTCCACATCCACCTCCATTACTCATCCACTAAAGAAGAAGACTACATAGTTGAGGTAGTATATGTTTGAAAATTGTGAGCTCTCTCTCTCTCAAGTAATTGTTCACACGAGACATAAGAATATAGAAATTAGAATTAGATTGTTAAGAAATTAGTGTTAGAAATTAGATTGTTAAGTTTGATATGATACTTTTGCCATCTTACATTGTTTGTAGAATCCTGTATATAATTATTTGCTTTACTCTAATAAATAATGTTTGTATATTCTATATCTGGATTCCATTCGTTTATTAACTTTGAAATATTTATTGTCAAATAGCCCTCCTATAGATTTTGATTACATGTGATAAGGATGAGTGGATGAGTTTTGCGCCCTATCTGGTGTCAGCATCTGACGTAGATCGGGATTATACGATCTTGATCTCCACATAAAATCATCATCCTACAATGACTGGGATGGATTTTACCAATCTGCAGCCGATTAAGTGATAGAGAGTTTATTCCAGACTCTCTACCCCCGGTTGTCCTCACATAACTATTATATATAATTATTTTATAAATTTATTTATTTATTTACTAGTCAATAATTTAACTACTTGACTATTGACTAGTAAATAAATAAATATTTATATTTATAGTTTAACAAAAATATAAAAACACTTTTTTAAATAATATTTCAAATTGATAAAATTGCTTAAATACTAAGATTTTTCAATAAATAATTTACATATTATAATTTATAGTTTAAATGTTAACATATCATCCAAAGAAATAAAGATTTCAATAAAAGTGTCTGGTAATTATACAGCATGTCCACAAAGTCTGTGTGCAATGAAAAAAATTTATAACTTCACTAGTATTTGTGATACAAAAAAAAATCTGTAAAAAATATTAGAAAGCTTAATGTACCTAGTTTTAAGTAAAATTAGGATTGGAAGAGGTGGACCATTTTCTTGGCCTCCATGTTCACCAGATTTGACACCATTAGATTTTATTTTATGGGGACATGTGAAAACTTCGTTGTATGCAACCAAACCTCAATCATTAGACAACATGAAAGCTAAAATAACTAATGTGATTTCAGGCATTATTTAAATCAATTGGCAAATGTTTTTAGAGAACTACAAAATCGTATTACCCTTCGTATTACTAATGATGGTGGACATGTGGAAACTTAATAAAATACAATAAAACAATAAAAAGCATAGATTTTCTTATTTCCAATACATTCTACATAATTTCTCTATCACAAATACTAATAAAGTTATAAATTTTTTAAATTGCACATGGACTTTATGGACACCCTGTACAGTTTCTTACCATTATGCACTTTCTTTATAATTTGTTTTTTATAAAACACACATATTTGATAAACATTTCCAAAACACATAGAATTATTTGATGGTGACCCATATAAAAAGCACTATAAACAAAAACTGATAGGACTACTTATGAACTCTTCACCATTCAAGCTGCCATAGCTTAAGCTTGTTTTTGTCATGGAGCAGCATTGTGGACAGAGGACGCATACAAAATGTGTCACGTGACTCAATTTTTGATGGTCAATTGGTCATGTAACGTGATTACCTAGAAATGTCAGACATGTAACCTCTCTGACGTATTTCCAAAGAATGTTTTAGACGCCAATGAGTGCAAGAACTACAGTTTGGTAAACATTACATTTGTTATGTTCTAGTAATACTGTAACATCCTATAATAAAACTCATCCACTTAAGATTTGATGATGATGATTTATTTTTCAGGCCTAACTTTATAAAAACAGAGTACAGTAAATAAATTATCAAATTACTTGTGTAGCACCATTAAAACTTTCCTACAATTTTTAGAATACAAAGTATTAAATTTCTTAGTATTATATACATTTTTTTCTAATGAATCCTATTCTTCATTTTAGTTTTGTAATAACAGTATTGCATATATTATTTTAATTTTCTTTTATTAAAATTTTTGAATCAGTACACAAATATCAATGTTTGACTTACAAGGGAAAGAGCTCTGTAATGTAACTTTGTCAGACCTGTATAAGTTCATTTTATTCATTTTGAACTTCCTTTTTTGTGTTTTATCTTACTAATAAAAGAATTTCTCTGTGACATTATTTGGTGATTTCATATTATACAAGTATCAAAATTAATTTTATATTATTTAATGATAAAGTGGGGACAGTATTAACATGTTTTCATTATTTTAACTACTCACTAACAAATGATTTTAACATACTATAGACACTAACAAATGACTCATTTAAAAAAAAAAATTAAAATTTTAAATTAAACATGTTATTTCCAAACATAAAAGTCTTTATATTTTATATATATATAGACAGGCATTATTCATAATGTCCAGTCATTATAAATAGTGACAAACAAACTTAATGATTTAATGATAAACGATAAAAAGGGGTATGTAAACATGATTGAGATCTAGTTATTCAAGAAGGAACTTTCAACATGAGCCAGTAATTGTTTATGATACCATTAAAATATTTATAAGTTAAAATTTGGTTGAAATACTTGACTCTTTCTTTAAAATTGGGAAGTCCCACTCTGACTCTAGCAACATTGGCATTATTAGTGTAAGGGAGATGGCAAAATTTGTTTAAAACAAGATGAACTTTGTATATTTCTTTAATAACCTTATTTAGTAAAGAAGGAGATGCCATTGCCCAGATTGGTAAACAATAATCTTTTAAGGACTGGAAGTTTGTAAAAAATATCATCCTTATAACAGTTTTTGATGATATTGGTTTACAAAAGTGCCATAAGATTCCCTGGTGGATTGCAATAGATTTTGCTGTTTTTTCTATATGATCTTTAAAAGTTAATTTATTGTCAAAAATGACTCCCAGATCACTAAATGAAGTTACATACTTTTAGAATATGATTATAGATATAAAAATGTGGAAGTGGCAGATCTCTAATTAGAGAGAAACACATCACAATGGTTTTACAAATATTGATTTTTAAATTTACTTTACTAAAAGCCAAAGAAACAATTTTAAATGTCAGTTTGTAAAACATTTGGATCATGATTTAGAAGTTTTATGTCATCAGTGTAAGCTATTACTTTAGAATTAATATTGTTGCATATATTAACAATCATATGCAGAGAAAAATAAACTGCTCAAAATTGAACCTTGTAGAATGCCACTAATGGAGAAAATCTAGATTTTCAAAATCGTTTAGATTTATCTTGCATAGTCTTGATAGAAAATTGTTGTTTATCCAAGCTAAAAGGACAGGGTTAATATCGAAGTGTTCATGGAGGACCTGTAAAAGTATGTTAGAATGGAATCAAAAACTTGTGAAATGTTGAGATAAATGATATAGGTAGTTTTTCTATTTTCAAAATTTTCTAAGATGGTGAAAAGTGTTTCAAGTAGGTTAGTATTAGTTGAATTGATGGTGAATACCACAGTGCTGAATAGGATATGGCTTAGAAGTTAATGGTGTAAATATTTTCTGGTAAATACACATTTCAAATAATTTTAGCATTGCCAGAGATAGGATGATAGGTCTGAAAGAGTTAATATCTTTTTTTGCTAATAACTTTTACTGTAGAAGAATGCCATTGTTTCAGGATAAAGTTATGTTGGAGTAATCTGGAAAAGAACTTGGACAATATGACATCTACAACAATTGTCCAATTGTTGTAGATGTCATATATTATGTCATCAGGTATATGTTGTGTTTTCTTGGGTATTTTATGGGAGATCTTAGGAATGAATCCCTAAAAAGGTAAAAAAGGTCGAAGGTGAAATTATAATGACATTTGTAAAGTAATTTTCAAAGGAAACATTCTTTGAAAATTACATTTTTCGTGAAATTGTTTTTGAAGTATATGGTGTAAATAAAAGTCACGAGGGTTTCCACTCTGTTTCTACCTGACCCATTGCTTTCTGATTGCATTTCTCAACTTTTTTAAATGACGAGTAAACCATTTACAAGGGAAAATATCAATTGAACGATATTGAAGGAATTTATGTATGGTGGAATAGAGAATGCCATATATCTGATCTGTGATGACTTGTATGAACATAATAGGAGATTTGAGAAATGATCAATCAATAGAGCAGATGAACTTTGAAGCTTGTATATTATTAAAATATGTCCATAGAGGTATTTTAGCAAAATGCTTAGACGGATGGATATTTAATTATTCTTATAGTGACATCTAGACAGATAGCTGCGTGGTCAGACTGAAAATCTTGCGCAAGGATGGCAGTAAGATAACAATTCAAAGTAAAAGCTAAATCTAAAACAGAATTAAAACATGTAGGAAAAAGTATCTTTTGGGAAAAATTTTAAAAATAAATAAATATCATTAATAAAAAAATATCTCTTCAGGATCAGGGGATGAATAAGTTCACTGACCATCCAATATTAGTCTGTGAGAAAATGCATTATTTCTTACATATTGTTTACAAAAAGGGAAGTTACATTCGTCATTTTTTCGAGAAAAGGGAAATTAACTTCCTTTTCCACAGGATCTTATCTACAATTCTGACAACCATATGTTTATATATCCCTCAACACGTCATCACACATCCCATAGTAACCACAGTCCCTTTTATGCTATTGGTCAAAAAGTGCAATAAAAAGGGTGATTTTCCCACCATTTGGGACAGTCCTACATAATACGAAGGTGTCACAGAAGGCAGTTCAACAGAATCCAAACATGCATAGGAGACACAATTTGTCATATTCTGAATGACCCATAACAACATAGAAGAATCCTCCTCATCATAATGTTTAACTTGTGCACCTTCATAAACAAGATAGTTCCCACAGATTCATCGTCCTCCTCCGGCTCTCCCAAGCTACAGAAGAAGACTATGTACCGAATAACAAGTTAAGGTAGTACATTTTATTACGTGTAAACTCTCTCTCTCTTGAAAGATTAGTTATATACTCTTGGCTAAGTTATATATTTAAGAATAGAGATGTAAATCATAGTTAAGCTCGAATATGTTGACTTGTATTAGATTTGATATGATGTATATTGTAGATTTCTTTTGTTTAGTAAACTTTCATTGTTACATTTACTCATTGATTCCCTTTACTCATTAAGTTCAACAACTCACCCGCTATGAGTTGGACTTACCCTCGACTCCTTCCACTCAATAGAAATAGCCTTCCGTAATATTTAGATCATAACATTTCGCATGCTAGGGCACGATATCCTTCCCTAACTGGTGTCAGTCCTGACAGTCAAACATATCGAAAGATTCAAGCGACATTCTTATTTTTGGCCATCCTTAGGTGAGAGTGAGCGGGCCTCAATGTCCCGAGGACTAGAAGGTGCAATACCTTTGACTGTGATCTCACAAGTGAAATTAAAGTCACCACATAGTATTTTCTTATTATTACTAAAATTGTCTATTGTTCCAAGGTACCAATGTAAAATGTGGAAAACTTTTTCCCTACTGTTGTGGGAAGCATAAATTATAATTAAATGATATACAGGTAATTTTACTATTAGAATACAATCTAGATATTCAAAAATTTTTTAAACCTGGATTGAAGGGGGTGTAATATTAAGATACTACCACCTTGTTGGTGTTCTCTGGTAATATAAAAATAAGAATAACCTAATTGTTTTAAATAATTATAATCATCATATGACTAAGGGATTAACCAACTTTCAGTAAAAATATACAAGTTATAAAAGTCATTTAGAATTGTAGGTAGGTACAGACATTTGTTTTTAATAGATCTTATATTTTGTAAAAAGATTTTAAGGCTATTGATGGGAGGTGTCATTTAAATGCTAATTAAATTAAAATTTTACAATATTACAAATATGAACAGTTGATATTACAAAAATTGAATATGATCAAATATAAATATGTTTAAAATATTAAATTTTAAATAAATAAAACAGAATTACAAAATTATGTGGTAGCTTGGAGCTTGGATGGTGCAAGAATAATAATAATAGTAAAGTAAAATATAAAATAGTTACCTGGAAATAAATAAAAATAACAATTAACTTCATGTCGTTTTAAAATACTTTGAAATAATTCACAAAAAACAAATAATTCTTAATGAAAAAAGTGGAGAGTTTTTTAAAAAATCAAATTGTCCAAAGGGAATGTAGCATTCATAATGTCTGGTCAATTTAATAAATTAGTCAATATTTATCAGGCTGCATGGCCATTTTAGTCATTATTCATAATGGTGAGCATTATAAATAATGCCCTAATCACTTGGTCTATAACATATATATACAATATATTTATATTTTTGTTACATAACTTTGGATTCAAATTTTAAAATAAAATGGTTTATTTAAAATGTGTACATTTGTAAATTTAGTTGACAAATCTTAATCATTTATTTAGAGTTATAAGCTTTTAATCTGAATTTTATTATTTATTTTGTTTTGTTGCTGATTTAATCCTGAAAAATAAATTGTCGTTATCAAATCTTAAGTCAGCAAGTTTTGTTATAGAATATTATAGTATTACCAGAATCTAATGAATATAACATTTATCAAACTGTAATCCACAGACTCTTTGGAGTCTGAAAAATTCTCCAGAAATACATTCGAGATGTTACATGACTGAAGTTTCTAAGCATTCACATCACATGACCAATTGTCATCAGTCATGTCACATGACAATTTTGTATGCATCCTCCAACCACCATGCTGCTCCATGACAAAAACGAGCTTAAGCAATGGTGGCCCAAATAGTGCAGAGTCAGTAAGTAGTTCTATTTGTTTTTGTTTATATTGTTTTTGTTTATATTGTTTTTTATATGGGTTGCCACCAAATAATCCTATGTGTTTTGGAAATGGCTATCAAATACATACGTGTCTTTTAAAAAACAAATTAAAAAGAAAATGCCTAATGGTATAAAACAATATAATTACCAAGTGTTTAATCTTGTATGTTTTAGATTTATATGAATGATGTCAAACCAAATTTCAAACAATCAGAATATAAATTTCTCAATAATCATTACTGATTTATTCATTTACGGAGCCCAAAAGACAATTTTTATATATAACCAAACAATTTTTCTTGCATGTTTCCTCCATCTGATAAACATATTAACATGAAGATTATCAAAATTATAGATCTGTAGATCTACATGAATATTTATATATTTTAGATATTTGTTTATTAAAATTAGCAGTAAATCAAAAAATTCATGCAAAACTTTTTTCATGTTTTTATAATCTATAAACACATAAATAAAATAAATTCATAGCATATAATTTATCATTCATTTACTTAACAATGCATGTTTCAATATGTTATGCCACATGAAATTAATGATACTATAAATAATTATATTTATGTAATTTTATGTAAAATTTTACCTTTAAATGTTTCCTATAATTATTATATATGACTGCCAGAAAGATATTCATAAATATGTATAAACATATGACTAAATATGCAAGGAAGAAAAATGCAGAAAAATGATTTTCATCATAAGCTGGCATCCTGAAAATGAAAATTTAAAAATCAATTGGGCATAGCTACAAAATTTTTGTAATGTGTTAATTCTTTAATTCACATTTACTTATAATTCATTTATTTAAAAAGAATATAAATACATATTCATTTAAACTGAGTAAATAATGTTAAAATAAATACATAAAATCAGTGATACACTGATATAGGGTTCCCACTTATGGCACTTATAGGACGGTCTGAGATGATAAAACATTAGTGATGTAAATTTTTAGGGGATATTTAATGGGGAAAGTGTATGAGATCATAACTATACATAAACTGAAGAAAAACTTTTGCCGAAGTACTGAAGCTATTGACATTAGTATTTTCAGGTAGGTCAGTCTGAACATGATTGTGTATATACAAAGGTGCATAGATACACAAGGACACCATTTCAGCATCTTCTGTAAACTTCTGTAGTTTGAATAATGTTCAAATAAAATTTGTAATGAGTCATTTGCCTAAATTCATTTGTATCATGTCCAATTAGTAGGGCCAATTTTATGTGGGATACCCTCTAGAATAAGTTATATTTAATTTTTTTTTCAAATTATTATTCTTAACTTAAAATTTACTTACATTATATCTGGATTATTAGCAGTTGTTACGAGTACATATAGATCAAAAAACGTATCTAGATAATTCGTAAAATATGGACTTCCATCAGGAAATGTCAAATTTCTATCAAAAAGAAATAAAAAGAAATTACTGTTATTATTATTGATAACAATGTTAAATTAATTCTAATTAATGCTAAAGAAATACTATAATTATCAGCAACTTAATGTAAAGATTATTAATTAATATACATATAATAGTGTATCAAAAATATATATTTCAGAGTTATCTTATAAACATAAATTTTTAATATTTTACAAAATAAAAAACTATTTTATTTATTTTTAGTCAAAACATTAGGAATTAAAATGTCTTCAAATTTGGATATTAAAATTGTTATCAATCAATTAATCTTTAAAATGGGTCTATTAATTCAGATGCTTTGTTATCTATGCTCAAAAGCATAAAGCCTAGGGCTCAGAATTTAAAACTAAATGATTGCTGGATTATATCAGTCTATATTAATGCTATTATTAATAATTAAATGTTAAGTAATTTGGCCTAGAAGTAGGCATCAGGCATCATCTCTTGATTAATTATAATTATTAAACTTAATTAATATCAATGTTTTAATAAATACTTTAGAAGGTTCTGGAAGAAAAGAATCATACTGAAGTGGGGCTTGAACCTGCAACTTCCACTTATCATGCAGTTGCATTGCCAGTTATGTTACCTCGATTCCTTTCTTCAAAACCTACTAAAGCAGTGATGCACTCAGGATTTAATCATGGCAGGAGCTGAGTTGAACAGATTAAAAAATTTTTAATGCAAATTAAATAAAATTCCCACTTTATGTGATCACTAATTCATAAGTAGTATAGAAAAACAAGACACAATACAATATGTAAAAAAATGATTTTTAATTAAGAAAAGATTTTTGGAAAATTTTCTAGTGCTTTTTTCCTTTTTCTTTGGAGGATGCCCTTGGATCCCCCCTCAGGGTGTGCCATTGTTCTAAAATAATTATTAAAATATTAATTTAATTATAATTACAAAATTTATCAAGAGATAGTGTCTAATGTCTACCCTCTACACCAAATTACTTAATAAAACATAAACATCCATAAACATGATTATTAGATTAAAGTCAAATTATTGCTATATCAGGGTGCCTATATATTGGAGCATGTCCCTTTTTGGGTTGCACTTTTCCTAATCCCCAAGAGAGCCCCAAATTTCATCATCAACAAACAACAGAAAACTCGTGACTTCTAGATGGCCTATTCTGTAAATGTAAAATCTAGTAAATGATATTTGTCCATTTCCCAAGTAACTATTTTTATGTAGTTATTTGTTTATCATATGTTGACGAAATCCAAATTCTTGTTTTCAAGGCCAAGTTAACCCAAGTGTAGCCAGTGCCACCTTGTGGGAGTGCTGATCCAACAATGAATCATAGTTTGAAGCTTTTGTGTAATATACAATGCCCAACAAACCTTTAAAATGCAGCTGATTTTGCTAAAATACCAAACATTTTTGGTCAGCTTCACTGACCTTCTTCAGGCTCAAACAAAAAAGTTTATTTCAAACTGAAATTTTTTTTGCCAGACAGAAATTCGAGAATGCATTTTTTAAAAAATAAACTATCGTAAATTCAAAGGCGCAAGCCTAGTTTGCTCTTTTAAACTTGCAAAGCTGCTACTTTCCATGCCAATGCTTGTTTAAAGGATTCCCAAAAATTTATAGATTGCCCTTTTTCATTGTACTTATTAATATGTCATGCTTCTATATACTTTAAATGACGTCTGCTTGCAACTTTTTGTATAAGTTCTGTTTTATCCCAATTAACTGAAACTTCCGTTGGTTCTGCAATCACATAATTTGCTAACACCGTGACTGGTTGCTCATATCTAATATTCCTTTTGTGCTCTTTCAACCTTTCAGTAAGTGACTGTTTTGTGGCCCCTATATAGTATAGTTCCTTTTGGTACCTTTTATCGTGCAATGGTATTCTGTAAACCCCTGGAAACAATTTTTTGTGTAAGGGTGCTTTGTCATTTCTTAACATCTGAAATATTGTAGGGTTCCTCTTATAGGCTATTTTCTTATTACTTGCTACTCCTATTTTCTTGTATATGCTGGTTAACGATGCCCTGTATTCCATTATGGTGAACTTCTCCTCTTTTTCTTCTCCTTGCGTTCAATGTCTCTTTTTTGTGCTTTCTGTATTAAATTTTTTATTTTACTTTATTTTATTCCTACCTGTCTTGCTAGCTTTGCAATGTATTCAACTTCTTTTCTTGTGTCTTGGATCTTACTATGGTGTGTGTATGCCCTTTTAAACAGCACTCTAAATGCTGCTAGTTCGTAGTTTACCGGGTCATGGAAACCCCACGGTATCAGCTCCAGAACATATGTCAGCTTTCGATATACCTTAGTGGTGATTTGCCCTTCTTATATTTCTACATCCATGTCCAAGAAATGTATCCTTTTTTGGCCTTGCTGCTCCAGCTCTAGTTTCAGGCCATATTTATTGCTGTTTATATCCCTTATAAATTTTATTATGTCTGGCTTATCCTTCCAGATAATAAACACGTCGTTGACATATCTTGTATACAATAGCATACTCCCTTCATATTTCTGCAATACGTTATTTTCTAGAGACCTTAACACCATCTCACATAATGTAGTTGGAGATATACAATGCCCTATTTTCCATAGCCTGTGCCTCCTTTTCTATAGTTTGCTTTTGTACTAATAAAAAATGTATTATTTGTGGTTTTCCTATATTTTTATCAATGTTAAGTCGATCATGATAGTCAACAAAACATAAACAACTTTATTTGACTTAGCTTTGTACAAAACTAATGCCTTATTGCCGTCGTAACAAAATATTGAAGTACCAATAGCGCATGATTTATAATTTTCTAATTTTTTACAAATTTCTCTTTCGTTACTTCTAAGAGTGCCAACTAAGGTCAAATTATAAGGTGACTTCAATAGTTCATCCGCCAAAGATACAGATGGGAGAGAAGAATAAATATATCAAATATTTTAATGATTTTTTTAAACTCCTGTCAACTATACAGAACTATCATAAAACATACCAGTAAACTCCTATCAGTGTGTTAAGTTATAAATCCACTCATAATCTATTCATTCATTCTGCCACTGATATTCAAATATATAACAGCAATATTATTGTTTTTTCACATGTAGTATAGAAATTTATAATAATTAATGCTACTATTAACAAAAAAACCGATGTCCCAGTGGAATTTCTTTATGAAGATGGGAGACAGACTCATGGAGCCCTGGCTACAACAGCAGTTACAGACAGTGCGTTTGAGGCATGATATCAGAACCATAATACAGGATATTCTAGGTGATGTGCCCAGTTTAGAAGCTCCTACTCATTCTGCATCAAATCCGCGTAAAATATGCTATTTATGTCCATCGAAAGCTCGACAAATGACAAAACACTGTTGCATGAAATACAAAAATGCATTTGTGGTCCCCATAATGTTAACATATGTAGCAACTGTGTGTAATCTTATTTCCTAAATATTTTGTCCTCATTTAGTTCCTATTTATCCATACTATTGTGCCATGTAACAAGTTCTTATTTTTTATTAAACAATTTTGTTGATTTTAACATTTTTTAATGTGTAGTCCACTCGACGAATGTGTAGTTATAATGTAACTAGAATTTAAGTTTAGTTATTTACGGTTAAGTATAATTTTAGTCCTCTCCTTTGTTCTTTGATTCTTCTTCCTTCCAGAACTTCCCGTTCTAACTCTTTTCCCTTGAGTGAGGTGACCAATTCTTGGAACCACAAAGAACAATGAAAGAAAAGAAGCCCTGGGGCTGGTAAAATAAAGGACATTCTTTGGCCCAGACCTCGAGGAGGACAGACATCGAATGTGATACTCCAGGTCGCAAATGGCAACAACTGGAGAATTTGAGAAGAGAATTGGATTTTTATTGTAGTTACAATAAAAAGATGTAATGAGGTGCAAGGAGAAACTTAGTGAAGGCAACAACAATAGACTTTTCAGAAAAAGTTCAATGTGATATTCCACCCAAAATTGTGAAGTCCAGCAAAACCATGGGTATTTCACTCTTTACTGTATTCTATTTTCCTAGATTCTCTATTCCCATCATCTTTCTTTCCCTAGTTTTAAGTTAGCACATAAGTATTAGTCATAGTTTTCGGTCACCATTTATATTTGTCGTGAATGNCCCAAAATTGTGAAGTCCAGCAAAACCATGGGTATTTCACTCTTTACTGTATTCTATTTTCCTAGATTCTCTATTCCCATCATCTTTCTTTCCCTAGTTTTAAGTTAGCACATAAGTATTAGTCATAGTTTTCGGTCACCATTTATATTTGTCGTGAATGGTACATTTTGTCATTGCTGCTGAAATATTGTTTGACGCCATATGGTAATAAATTACTACGAAGCTGGAATCTGAAGAAACCTGTTCATATATGTGAAATAAAATATGACATACTGTCGCTTAGTTATTGATACGTCTTTCCTTTGTTGATCTATATACATTTTGTATGTAGACCAACAAAGAACTTCACAATGTCCACTTCTTTAGTTTCATTATATCCCATAATGACTTCTGGTTTATTAATATCAGTAATATTATTTAATATTAATATTAATATTAGTAATATCAATTTCTTTTTGTAGTGTAATGATGAAAGTAAAATTACAACTTTATTTTTGTGGAAACAAAGTCGAAGATTTAAAGTGTTTTTTGGAATCCAAGTAAAAATGATCCAACAGCTCTTTTCATTTTTGGTAAAAATTTTTGTGGAATTTCTTTCTTATTGTTCTTCAGACTATCAATAAGAGTTACATTTTTTTGCAGTAAATAATTGTCCAGAAAAACACTTGTATAATTGTTTTGAGTATACTCCTTTTTACACCATTTTACGATTCTATCCTTTCCAACGTCCTATTCATTATCTTCTAATTCTTCTTCTGCTTTCTCTTCTGTCAAACTCTTCTCTGATAGAATGTCATAATTATGACAGCCTATGTTCTTCAAACAAATCACTGTCATCTCAATCTTCAAAAGTCACATTATCATTTGTTAAATTTTGAACTATTTGTTCAAAAATGTTATTGTTCACATGCACTTTTGGTTTCATATCAAATTTATATCAATGTTGAAAAATTATTAAAAAATACAAAAATGAAAAACACATGACCAAACACATGTAAATTTTACAACCATACGAATATAGTTGAAAATTAACTAAACACGTTGTAGACTTAAAAACTGGATGTGATATTAAACAATATAATCAACATCAGTAAAACAGTTAATAGCCCTATTCAATCAGATTCCTATTCTAATTTTAAAAATTTTTATATATTCAAAATAATGTTCTATTTTAGAACATTCAACAACCTACAAATAACTGCTAAATGTAATTGAAAAAGTTTGTTATTAAATTTTTGTTAAATTTTGCTGGATTTTATTGGTGTTGAATGTACTGCTTAACAAAATGTTGCTTAACTTTCCCAGCAACATTTGGTATCACTAACTGTTATATTTATTAAAAAAACTTTTTATATTTTTAAACTATTATAAAATGGCAAAAGCTTAATTTTGAGGGTAAGGATGGGTTTTGTAAAAAATTGTAAATGCTAATACAATTGACTCCCCTATAACACTGTTGATAATTCCGTTTTATACGAATTCCATGTTGTACGAGTCGCTTAGATTTTACAAATATGTGTGCCGGGCTGTGAACAGCTCACGTATTTGTAAAATCTAAGTGACTCACACAACATGGAATTCATATAAAATGGAATAATCAACAGTGTTATAGGGGAGTTGACTGTAATGAGTAAAATCATCATTAAGTCCGACCCAACTGGAGATACACATGACCTCCACTATCTCTCCACCCCTTGACCTTACATCACCAAAATTTAATAGCATCAATCCCACTAATAAACCTCCCTGCAAAATTTCAGAAATTTTCAACAAAAAGAACAGCATTATTAAGCTTCAAAGAGGGCAAACAAAATCATACCACAGGTGTGCACACAAACATTCATACACACAAAAAAATCCCCAAATTTTTTTGAATTTCTTGACATTTTAAGGTCCCGAGTCAAAAAATGTAAAAATCTTCAAGGTCGTTTCTTGACCCATTGCCATACTTTCCCTCTGTTATATATAACAGAACTGGGAAAGTAAAAGATAAATAACTGAAATGAAGTCAAACATGACATTAACTAATTAAACCCATCATTCAAATAAAAAAGGAGTCAATGAAGGAATAATTATGTACTATTGCCCCTTATAAAATAACTAAAAAGTTTTTACAGTCGACCCCCCTATAAGATATAGATACGTTCCAATTTATTAGGAATC